>NC_079224.1:29436337-29511575 GCF_029633865.1 Lampris incognitus
TGGGGATAAGTCCAGCCCCAGAGATCTTTCAGAGAAAGCTCACACAAGCGCTGGACGGTGTACCGGGCTTGTACATTATAGCTGACGATGTACTGATCACAGGCCAAGGGGAAACACAGGAGGAAGCTGAGCGTGACCATGATGGAAAACTGAGACTGTTTCTTGAAAGATGCAGACAAAAGAACATCAAGCTGAACAAAGACAAATTCAAGCTGAGACAAAAGGAGACCACATACATTGGACACCGCCTGATGGCTGATGGACTCAGGGCGGATCCAAAGAAAGTGCTTGCCGTTGAGAAGATGCCGGCACCGACTGATGTGAAAGGAGTGCAAAGGCTGCTAGGTATGGTAAATTATCTAGCCAAGTTTTGTCCCCACCTCTCAGACCAGTGTTGAGAGATTTGACACACAAAAACAGGGAGTGGAACTGGACAGCACAGCACGAGGAGGCTTTCCTCAAATTGAAAGAGACTATAGCAAAGGTCCCAGTACTGAAATATTACAACCCAGATGAGGAACTCACAGTGCAGTGTGACGCTTCAGACACAGGCTTAGGCGCAGCGCTCATGCAGATGGGTAAGCCAATAGCATTTGCAAGCAGAGCACTCACTCAAACAGAGCGTGGGTATGCACAAATAGAAAAGGAGTTCTTAGCAATGGTTTTTAGCATGGAAAGATTTTACCAGTACACATACGGCCGAAAAGTGACGGTGCAAAGTGATCACAAGCCGTTGGAAACAATAGTGAGAAAACCTCTACTAAGTGCACCCAAAAGGCTGCAGGGAATGATGCTGCGCATACAAAAGTATGATCTAGATGTAGTATATGTGCCAGGTAGAGACATGCTGCTAGCAGACACTCTGAGCAGAGCTCATCTTCCTGAGAGTGCACCGGATGCAGAACTAGAGACTGTCAACATGGCACAACACTTACCTATCGCAGCAGACAGGCTACATGATATACGATCTGCCACAAAAGAGGATGAAACACTGCAGCTTCTCATCAAAATGATACAGCAAGGATGGCCTGACGATAAGTCAAAAACACCAAGGGAAATCAAGTCCTACTTCTCATTCCAAGAGGAGTTAAGCCACCAAGATGGAATAGTGTTCAGGAGTGAGCGCGCTGTCATCCCTGATGCATTGAGGAAAGACATCACTTGCCGCCTACACGCATCACATCTGGGTGTGGAAGGATGCCTACGGAGGGCTAGGGAGTGTGTCTATTGGCAGGGCATGAACGACCAAATAAAATCATATATAGCAAAGTGTGACATCTGCAGATCAATGGACATTAAGCAACAAAAAGAAACACTAATGTCACATGATGTGCCAAGCAGGCCGTGGGCAAAGGTGGGCATGGATCCGTTCATGTTTGAAAACAAAGACTACCTCATAATTGTTGATTTTTTCTCAAATTTTTGGGAAATAGATTACCTGGCAGATACCAAGTCAACCACAGTGATACAGAAGCTGAAAGCTCATTTTGCCCGCCAAGGTATCCCAGATATTGTAATCTCGGACAATGGCCCACAGTATTCGTCACAAGAATTCCAGAAGTTCAGTCGCCTGTGGGGATTTCAACATAAAACCTCATCACCAGGTTACCCGCAAAGCAACGGCAAAGCTGAGTCAGCCGTTAAGACAGCAAAAAGACTCTTGCTCAAAGCCAAGGCTGCTGGACAGGATCCTTATCTCGCCCTTCTGGACCACCGCAACACACCATCACAGGGTACTGATACCACACCAGCACAGCGGCTGCTCAGTCGCCGTACCAAAACACTACTGCCAACCAAGGCAAGCCTGTTACAGCCGAAAGTTGTGCAGGTGAAACAGGATTTACAAAATAACCAACAACGGCAGAGGGCATACTACGACAGGTCGGCTAAAGACTTGGACACGCTTGCCCCAGGTGAATGTGTGAGAGTTCAGCCTCTCACACCCCACACTGGCTGGAGAGTGGGCAAGGTGCTGAGGCCGGTCGATAGGAGATCCTATGAGGTCCAGCTGCACACGGGTGGTGTCATCAGGAGAAATCGCAGACACCTCAGGCATGCACCAGGGGCAATCTTCACTGACACTATGGACATGGAGATCAGCAGCCCCAGTCAGCCAGAGAGTGTTGAACCCGGACATTCAGAGAGTGTTCCTTCTCACAGTGTCTTAGCAGGAAACAAAACCAAGGACACTGGTGACAGGGCCAACCCTGTTACCACCAGATCAGGCCGCTCTGTTGTGCAGCCGCAGCGATACAAAGACTTTGTGACCTCACATAGATGAATGGATCTGTAGCACCAATGGACTTGGGGGGGGGGGGGGGGGGGGGGTGAATGAAAAAAAAAAGGAAAAAAAAGTGAATCACAAATATTGTGTACATGTGTTCTTTTTCACCTGGTTATCTGCAAGTTGAGGTATTCATTTAAACATTGGTTATGTTAAACTGTGAAGAAAAGCCATAGCACTTTGATACACAGTCGTTGATAATGTTCATTTTCATTAGGAGCTATAAGTAACTGATAAATATATGTCATTGTTAATATGAAAAACATTTTGAATGTTGATATTCGTACACTGTTAGTAGCAAAGAGTTTTGTTTGTATTTTATTGTTTACAGCAATAGACAATTAAAAAAATGTACTAAAGGTTCTAAAAAAAAGAAGAAACTGAAAAGAGAAAGGCTGTAACAATAGGAACTAGTGTTAGGAACCATTGTTTAGTTCCTTGTTTACACAGGGGTCGTTTATGTTGTTGCACCTGGAATAACGGACCGAGCA
This sequence comes from Lampris incognitus, assembly GCF_029633865.1. Taxonomy (NCBI): domain Eukaryota; kingdom Metazoa; phylum Chordata; class Actinopteri; order Lampriformes; family Lampridae; genus Lampris; species Lampris incognitus. The sequence continues at coordinate 29,439,113 of NC_079224.1, forward strand.
TGATGCATAACCTTACGTGCCGAAGTTATTATTAAAGTTTATAGCCCAGTGGGGTTGAAACGAGTTGTAACGTCTCATTAGTAGAAGGAAACAACACACTTTAACACCCTAAAGCCGGCAAAACCAAAATTATGTTAAAACAAAATATAAAGTTGCAGGCCTGGTTCGGTGCTTGTGATCGTTGTGGCCCAAAACTTAACGGCCCCTTCGCTCCTCCGTGAGCAAAAGAACAAGTGTGGTACCTGAGACGATGTTCCCGGTTTGTCTTTCTTCAACCGCCACGGTTGCAGGTTTAGCAGCAGGTTGGCATCTCGCACATTCAGCGTCTGAAGTCTATCCTCTCTCCCGCGTCGCCAGAAACACGCTGAGTGAAGCCCTGGTTGCTCCAAACTTCGTCCCAGGTCTCTGCTCTCCCCTCTGGTGGTTGGAAGCAGCAGCTCACCCCTCGAACAGTTCAACTGAGCTAGTTAAACTTAAGCTAGCAAATGTTCGTTCACGGGTAATGAACAGACTCTGCTACACGTCGAGCGCTTAGCATTGCTTAGCAGTAGCAGTAGCACACACCTAAACAGTCTTTGAATTTCGGGTAGAAATTCCTCATGTTCCGTCAATATATAATTTATACTCTCACCCCGACTGTTGTGTAAACAATCCTAAGATATAAATTACACAATGGTTTGTGCACTCTAAACTTAACATACAACACAGAAGTTACCTGTACCGCGCTCACTCGCCGCTTCCTTCCGGCCCCGTCGTCCACCGTCCCTCCCCTCTCTCGTCCGTGCCGAAACACCTCCCCGATCTGTACTCCTGCAGCATGTCATTAACCCCCGTAATTGCTGGTTTAGACAGTTTCCAGGAAAACATTATACTCTTTAATAAACAAAAACACATCACACTTTTTTAAAATGATTTTAACCTTCTTAAACCCTTTTAAACTAAACCTCATTTAAATGTTTTTAACACTATTTATGCAGGGCTCTCAAGTTTTGAACTGAGTTCAGAGTGAGATTTTGGCGGCGGCGGTGGGGGGCGTTTGGTTGGGGTGGGGACGGGGGTCTGATCTGATAAATTACACATAAATTCATACAAATAAAAATATTTATTTAAGTCATAATTTTTTAGTGCAGCTGGAACTGGTGACCTGAACGAGAACAGGAGAGTGTCACTTAATATGCGTAGTAAGCCCGTATACATGTTCATTATGAATACAAATGTTATAATAACATAAATGTATAGAAACCTGTAGGTAATCTGCTGCTCTGTAACAGCTGCTGTGAGCTTTTCTAACCTCACCTGAGATTCTGGCTTTCAGTTTGTGTATTTCATGACACAGACCCACAGTGATGCTCACACTATCTCAGAAACTTTGAATTATTTTTCTTTCATTCAACTCCTGAACTAAGATCGCAGATCTTTCACTATGACATCAGAGCTCACCTGAGAGGCTGCAGCTCACCTGTCTGTGTGTCTCTGTACTGCTCAGGCTGCTGCTGACAGGATTTTCAGAATAAAATGATGCCTGATAGTCAAACAAATCAGTTGGACAAGCTGTGACTAGTTTAGCTTATAAATAATACTCATGTCTTACTACAATACAAGTAGCAGCACATTAATGTCACATATACTATAATAACTCTGCTCTTGAGCCACTAATGGAAAAGGAAGGGTTGGCATTAAATAGTAAATAATTCTCACACTAATTTCAAAGATTAATATTTGGATTAATTACAGAACATTCTCAGTTAATCATGTGTAAACAGTTACTGACACTTTGGTTCTTCTTTAAAAAGGATCAGATGTCTTCATTTGCTTTTGAGAGGAATTTTCACCAACATTAAAGTTGTTTAATTAACAACGTGTCTGAGCAACAATCGCAAATTAGCTAACATCACCTAACGCCAGAAATTAAAATAATATCAATATTGTGGCGAACGTAGAAGCAACGACAAAGGCAACTTTGCAGCCCCTTTATTGAACTCACACAGAAACAAGAACTTACCGAATTGTGACACAATACATGGGGATCATCAACTCGAACAACAAAGTTTTTCAGGGTTTCAGTTACAAGATTACACAACACAACAGAATGACAACTGCAATTACACCACAACAAATAGTAATCACATAAACACATAAAACCACATAAAACACTTACAAAACATTTAATAACAACTGACAATCTGCACGCAGTGCCTGATGGGTAAAACAGGACAATTGGCACAATTCTGACGTGGTAGCAACTTCGCTACATTACCCCCTCCAGCGTGTCGCCTGTCCTCAGCCGACAACAAAGTCCCTATAGCGAAGGGGAAGCCGTCTCCGCCGCCGCGGGGGCACGGGTCCTTGTTCCCCACTGTCTGTCCGGTTGGTAGGGCCCGTGGGTGTAGGAGGGACCGTCCCGGGTGGGCTAAACTGATCTACAGGTTCTTCAGCCAAGGGGCGGTAAGGTGCCAAACGGTCCCGGTGCAGAACTGCCACTCGCCCCCGGACACACAGTTTCACCCGGTACACAACATCCGAAAGCTGCTCCAACACCTCACAGGGCCCCACCCACTGGCTGGCGAGCTTGGGGGAGACTCCTCTCTTCCGGGTTGGGTTGAAGATTCACACCTTTGCTCCTGGGGTGAAGGAGCGGCCCTGACAACGAGTGTCATATGCCCGCTTTTGTTTTGCACCTGCCTGTTCCTGATGCCGCCGAACAAACTCATGTGCCTCGGCCAGACGTTGCTGGAGGTCCCGCAGGTACTCGAAACCGGGTATCTTGGGAAGGTCAGTACCCGGGGGCGTGCCAAAGGCTAAGTCCACAGGGGTCCTCAGTTCTCTCCCGAACATGAGCGCGGCCGGTGTACACCCAGTACTTTCTTGTACTGCCGACCGGTACGCCCACAGGACCAGGGGTAGATGACAGTCCCAGTCTCGCTGGTGCCGTGAGGTGACAATAGCGAGTTGTGTGGTGAGCGTTCGATTGAACCTCTCCACCAGTCCGTCGCTCTGGGGGTGGAGGGGCGTTGTCCTGGTCTTCTTCACCCCCATGCGTTGACACACCTCAGCGAATACCTGTGCCTCGAAGTTCCGCCCCTGATCGCTGTGTATTTCTTCGGGCGCACCGAACCGACAGAACATCTCACACACCACCCGCTCGGCTGTAGTGGCAGCGCTCTGGTCTGGGACCGCATACGCCTCAGGCCATTTGGTAAAGTAGTCCATGGCCACAAGGACGTACCGGTTTCCGTTGTCTGTGGTGGGAAATGGGCCAGGAAAGTCCACACAGACCCGTTCCATGGGGGCCCCCACCTGATATTGTTGTAGAGGGGCATGGGAGCGTCTGGTTGGTCCTTTCTTGGCAGTGCAGGCATCACAACAGTGCACAAAAAGTTCAGTGTCATGCCTGCATCCGGCCCAGTAGAACCGTTGGCGCAGTTTGTTCAGCGTTTTTGCCACCCCATAGTGACCTGCCCCCACCGAGCCGTGGGCTGCCTGTAGCACTCGTTGGCGCCAGTCCTTGGGCACCAGTAACTGCCACATACTTCTTCCCCGGCCCGGCACTTGCCAGACCCGGTACAACAGTCCATCACGCCGGGCCAAGGTGGCCCACTGGGAAAAGTAGGCCTTGGTCTCCACCGACATGGCAGAGACAGCTTGCCAGTGGGGGCGTGCCTTGGCGTCGACCCACTGTCTATCCTGCACTGTTTGCCACTCCTGCTTGTCCATTGCCATCAGCCACGCCTCCTCTGGCTCAACCTGCCGCGTGGTGGACACTTGGAGGATTGCTCTGTCTCGCTCCTCTTGGCGCTCACAATGTCTACAATCCTTGCAGGGACGACGGGAGAGGGCATCTGCATTGCTGTGCAGGCGCCCAGCTTGGTGCTGGGTCTCGAAGTCGTAGCTCTGCAGCTCCTCAATCCACCTAGCCACCTGGCCTTCGGGCTCCTTAAAGCTGAGCAGCCAGATCAGGGCCGCATGATCCGTCCGCAGGAGAAAGGTCTGGCCATAGAGATAGGGGCGAAAATGATTGAACGCCGCGACCACCGCCAGGAGCTCGCGTCGTGTAACGCAGTAATTGCGTTCAGGGCGGCTCAAGACACGACTGTAGTAAGCCACCACTCTCTCTCCCCCAGCAACTTCCTGAGACAGGACGGCACCCAGCCTCACATTGCTGGCGTCTGTGTCCACGATGAAGCGGCACTTAGGATCAGGAAGGGCCAGGATGGGTGCAGTGATCAAGGCAGTGCGGAGCCGGGCAAAGGCGGCTGCACAGTTGTCGTCCCAGTGGAACTCCCGTCCCTTCTCGGTGAGACGGTGTAGGGGACTGGCAATCGAGGCAAAGTTGCGGACAAAACGTCGGTAGTAGGAGACGAGCCCCGTGAAGCTGCGCACCTCGCTGACGTTTCGCGGAACTGGCCATTTCTCGACCGCCTCCACCTTAGTAGGATCAGGGGCCACGCCCTCTGCCCCCACCACATGGCCCAAAAACTTGGTCTCACGTCGAAGGAGGTTGCATTTCTTGGGGTGCAGGCGCAGGCCCGACCCCCAAATGGCTTGGAAGACCTGACGGAGGTTCTCTAGGGCCAGCTCGAAGTCAGCGGCATGAACCAGAAGGTCATCAAGGTAAACCACGCACCGGTTGCGGGGAATGTGAGCCAGCACCCTCTCCATTAGTCTCTCGAACGTGGCGGGGGCATTGCAGAGACCAAAGGGCATCACACGAAACTGCCAGAGTCCCTGACCAATGGTGAAGGCCGTCTTGGGTCTGGCTTCTGGTGCCAGCTCCACCTGCCAGTAACCGCTCCGTAGGTCAAGTGAGCTGAACCACTGTGACCCTGCGATGTGGTCCAGAGCGTCGTCAATGCGGGGCAAGGGGTAGGAGTCCTTGCGAGTTGCATTGTTCAGCCGACGAAAGTCCACACAGAACCTCCAGGTGTCATCTTTCTTTTTGACCAGGATGGCAGGGGCGGCCCAAGGGCTATTGGATGGCTCTATCACCCCGGCTGCAGCCATCTCTAGAATCATCCGCTCTGCAGCTTCACGCTTGGCAAGCGCTAACCGGTAGGGTCGCAGTCTAATGGGTGGGGTTGTACCAGTGTTGATTGTGTGCTGCACCAGGTTGGTCTGGGTGCACTCCTCTTCACGTGCAGCGAAAATCTCAGCGAACTGTTGGAGCAGGTCTTTCAGCTGTTGACTCTGCTGAGGGTCCAGCCCTTCACTGCTCCGCTGATACAGATCCTGGATGGCGGCAACAGTGTCCGGCGAGGGTGTCTGAGGAATGGTAGCCTCAATGAGGGTCGTCGTCATTGTTGGTGGGCTGGGCAGTGTCGTCATCCCCTTGGTTGGCAGTGGAGGTGGGGGCGGCGGCGGCGGCATGGTGACAGGTGGAGTTGGCTGGATGTGGATACGTCCCACCTTCCTCTCTGGACGGCGCCGGAGGGCCAGGGTCTCTGTGCCAAGGTGAATGGCATTACTCGACACATCGACCAGAGCCCCCCAGCGAGTCAGCAAATCTAGCCCGATGATGCAAGGGTCTTGTATTTCAGCCAACCAAAACTCGTGGGTGGCTGCAACTTTCCCTGCTCGCATCTGCAGTGCTCTCTTCCCCAGCATGCTGGTTAGTTCCCCAGTCAGAGTTCTGATTTTACAGGTGGTGGGCCTCCACTCTGTCTCTGGCAGCACCCCTGGACGCACAATGGAGATGGTGGACCCTGTGTCCACAAGGGCCCAGCAGCGGCGTCCACCAATGGAGCAACAAAGATAGAGACCGTGTGCGTGGCCCACTCTGCCGATCTGGGAAGAGTTCTTAATGGGGGATATGGTCGGTTGACTGGGTAGCAGTCTCCCCGCGGTGCCACCCCATTCTAGTTTTTCCGACTGGGGAGTGCTACGGCGTCGTGGTGCAGGGGCAGGGCAGTTACGGGCCTTATGCCCCGCTTCTCCACAGCGGTAGCATGGATCATGAGGCGACCAAGGTCTGAAGGGTGGTTGGCGTCGTCCTGGTTGCTTTCGGCGTGGTGACGGACAAGCCTGGCAGACGACCCCTCTTTCGACGTCTCCTTCATCTGCGTTGACCTCAGCCTGACGCACTCGGGGTCTTGGTTGGTTGTGTGGGGCCATCACAGCCTCCACCCTCTCTGCCTCTTCCAATGCAGTCTTGAAGGCTGTAGGTGCCGTGATGCGGAGGTGCTCCTTCAACCTCTCTGGGGTGAGCCCCTGGATGAAGGCACTCAGGGCTAACTCGTCACGAGCTGCTGGATCAAAGGTGGGGTAGCCACGATGTGCAAAGAAGTGCACGTCTGCTGCATAGGTTCCCAGGGTCTCGCCCTCTTGGCGGCGCCGGCGGGCCATTCGGTCTCGCATGCTGTCAGTAGAGACCCGTTGACCAAAGCGTCGGTCTAAAGCAGCGGCCAGTGTCTCGTAATCCTGCTGTTCTGACGGCATAAGGTCGAGCAATACCTGCAGCGCATTCCCTTCGAGCGCCAGGGCAACATGAGCAGCAGTGTCTTGGGTGCTCAACTGGTTGTGACTTGCTACCAGTTTCACTTGAGCTAGGTATGGCTCCAGGGCTGTGATGCCCGCATACCGTGGGAGCTTGAAGATGCTTGGGGATGGCAGCATCACATTAGCAGGGGGTGCTGGGGTTGTAGTGACGTTGGTCAGCGAAGTGGTGACGGTGACCGGTGACGTAATGGTGGCGGCCGGCGGCGACATGGCGGCTGTTGATAGTGGATGGGCCGTGGCCGGCACCGGCGATGAGACGGCGGTGGAGACGGCGGCGGCTGGCGATGACATGGTGGCGGCTGGCGGCGGCATGGCGGCTGTTGAAATCAGAGTAGGCCGCGACTTCTCGGCGGCAGTTGCCGCCTCCGAATCGCTGAACCGGCCGGCCGTGTCGGGTCCTGAAGGACTGGGGGCGCTGGCTCCGTCCGCCCTTCCTCCGCGGGACATCTTCTTCCGAGCGGCGACGCCCTCTCCCCGGGAAAGCTCTTTTTCCAGACACTCGATGAAGTCCTCAATCTGCCGGAGTTCTACATCGAAGCTTCTTCTTGACTTTGCCATCTTCGATTTGTGGGTATTGGCTTCAATTCCACTTCTGATACCAGTGTGGCGAACGTAGAAGCAACGACAAAGACAACTTTGCAGCCCCTTTATTGAACTCACACAGAAACAAGAACTTATCGAATGGTGACACAATACATGGGGCTCATCAACTCGAACAACAAAGTTGTTCAGGGTTTCAGTTACAAGATTACACAACACAACAGAATGACAACTGCAATTACACCACAACAAATAGTAATCACATAAACACATAAAACCACATAAAACACTTACAAAACATTTAATAACAACTGACAATCTGCACGCAGTGCCTGATGGGTAAAACAGGACAATTGGCACAATTCTGACGTGGTAGCAACTTCGCTACAATATCTTAGTTTAGTTTCAGGGGAAGTCGTTTTAAATTCTGTGACGTTTGAAATGTTTAAACTTTAAATACTGACCGCTGCAGATTCTCCACCTCACAGACTGCTCTGCACCTGTTGCTAGGCGACACGTAGCAGTGTCTTGCCATTAACGTCGCTGATAAAGCAGCTGGCTTGCTTGAGATCGGTAAAAACATAATATTGTAGCAAATTCGGGGGACAACTCAACCACGGGAACTACCGCGGCCGGGAAGCGAACCCGTATCGCCCGCACCGCAGGAGACATCGCTAACCGCTCGACTAAATGCTCAGACTCGCCTGCCGGCGGCCAGCATATCTACTTATCCATGCACGTTACAATATATAACAGTTCAGCAACACGCAAACCTACCACAGAAAACCGGACATTTTCATGAATCTATAATCCGCCCCCCCAGGACATGTCCGAGGAAAAGAGACCGTTTGGTCACCCTAAACTAGCTAGGCTAGTTCACACACTCTGGTTAAACCAACTGCCTGGACACAATATTCATAGAGAGTAAAAAGAGACAATATTCCCCAGCAACGGAAATCAAATGATGAGATAACTTACTGAAAACATAGGATATGGTCTTCTCCCACGTCGTTGTCGTCCTACTTCGGATTTGTGACTAAATTAGTAGATAGCTGCCCTCTTCTGTCAAGTTGTTGTAGCGGGAATATCTAAATCTTACCCGGATACAGCAATGCTATTATTTGATTGGCTGTTCGGCAGCTATATTCTTTAATTTGATTGGCTGGTGAGTGGCAGGTCCTTCTCAACGCTATGGGGAATCCACTTGATTCCTACCTGTTCCACTGTTACAAAAAATAGCGGCGCAACTTGTTGGGCGTTAACCTGGTTCTCTGCGTGAGAAATACAAGGTGTGGTGTGTGAGCGTGTGAACGAGTTGAAATACGTGTGTCTCACGCGTGAGACTTGAGAGCCCTGATTTATGCATCACCCCTTATAACCGCGTGTTACTGGGTTACGTAACTTTTATATTCCGGCTTGTTGTTTGAATGAATTTGAGCAATGAGTGTTCGTACCCTAAATTACTTTGTACGAAAATTTGAAAGCTGCTGCAGCTGTGCTCCTCTGTTCTATTTGTTTGACAATAAAATTGATTTCGATGCAATAAGAAACTGAACTGACAAAGAGCATTTTAAAAATTGGCCATATTTGTGACTTATCTTGTGTTGGATTCTAGTCCAGTTTTGATCTATGTGTTGGTACTGACATTATTTCCTAAGTGATTATTGTTACTCTCAAAATGCATTAAAATGCATCGAATTATATAATCTAGTACTACTTTCGGCTGCTCCCGTTAGGGGTCGCCACAGCGGATCATCCGTTTTCATCTCTTCCTGCCCTCTGCAGCTTGCTCTTTCACACAAGCCACCTGCATGTCCTCCCTCACCACATCCATAAACCTCCTCTTTGGCCTTCCTCTTTAACTCTTGCCTGGCAGCTCCATATTCAGCATCCTTCTCCCAACATACCCAGCATCTCTCCTCCACACATGTCCAAAGCATCTCAATCTTGCCTCTCTTGCTTTGTCTCCAAACCGCCCAGCCTGAGCTGTCCCTCTAATATACTCATTCCTAATCCTGTCCTTCTTCATCACTCCCAATGGAAATCTTAGCATCTTCAACTCTGCCACCTCCAGCGATTATACATAGAATTATACAATAGTCTTCAAAATCTTCTTGGGGGGGGGGGTAGGGGGCGCTCCCGAACCCCCCTAGCGGGGCTAAGACTCATGACCTCAGTATTTCTAAAATTCTGGCTAGAGTAGAATAGTATTCTATTCTATTCTATAGAACAGCATAGAATTGACCGGCAAGACCGAGTCATACAGCACACACATATCTTGCACTCACCTCGAGGTTAGGTGCTGTTGTCTTTTCCTCTTTGTGTTAGAAATAATGTGACACTGTGAAAGTTTTGCACTACTGTCACCATGGCAGATACCTTTCAATTTATCGTACAAGTGGAAGAATAGAATAGAATAGAATAGAATAGAATAGAATAGAATAAAATCACCTACTTTCTCCATAGGGAACATTATGTGTAGTTGGCAGTTTGAAGCGGATCAACAAAATATGCTCATTGTACAACTATATTATAAGAAGAAATTATGCAGCTACTATACTGATAATGCACTGCACAACTAATATACTGGTATTAATATTAACATCCATTATCTGACCCGCTTATCCTGCTCTCAGGGTCGCGGGGATGCTGGAGTTTATTCCAGCAGTCATTGGGCGGCAGGTGGGGAGACACCCTGGACAGGCCGCAAGGCCATCACAGGGCCGACACACACACACACACACACACACACACACACACACACACACACACACACACACACACACACACACACACACACACACACACACACACACACACACACACAAAATTTAGTATGCCCAATTCACCTGTCTTTGGACTGTGGGAGTTTGCATGTTCTCCCCGTGTCTTTCCTCCGGGGGCTCCGGTTTCCTCCCACAGTCCAAAGACATGTAATATGTAACATGTAACATTACATACTAAAATGCTTTACTAAATGACTGGCGCTAACATTTTTTTGGGGTGGGGGGCGCAATTTACCTTGGCACACCTGACAGCTGTGTTAATGCCCACACTGCTGTCCTTCTTGATAACTCTGTGACTGTGTGGGCATTAAAACAGCTGTACAGGTGTGCTGTGCCAAGGTAAGTTGCGGCGCCCCCCCTCCCCAAAAAAAGTTGTTAGCACCAGCCGCCACTGTAATGCTATTGTACTATAGTATTGTAGTATAAAAATCAACTGATTTACCAATACTGTAGAAAATATGAAACTGAGAAAACATTAGGAAGCGCTATCAGTTTGTGTCCTCGGGTGTGAGGAGGATAGAAGATTGAGCGGAAAACTATTTCTCCCGCTATCTGTCTTCCTCTCACACACAATGTGTTGCCTCGGCAGAGACGGACAACACAGCTGGGTCCTCCACATTTGACGGCATGGCTACTGCGCAAGTCATTCTCCCGCTCTATAATTCTTGTGAAATGTAATGTCGGGGGGCAATCATAGAATGATCGATCATGTGATATACGGTATGGACAAATCACCCCCCCCCCCACACACACACACACAACCGTCTCTTTTTGCACACGTCCTGTTGCTTCTCACCCTTCTGCCTACACTAGTGCAACTGTGTGGCGCTTCCTCTTGCAGCTTGACGAAACCCAGTTATTGGGAAACACGCGTAGCCATCACCAAGGGTGAGCCGCTGCGGTTGCCAAGCAACGCGCACAAATAATCCGTCAATAGTGGGACTCAGACGAGGGTTTTACACCGTCGGAAAAAGACAATCAGCACGGCTCGGGCTGGCGCTGCTAGAGTCCTGCTATCAGAAAGTCAAACCGCTGATAAAAAAAAAAGTTTATTCTTCCAGTGACAAATACTTACAATAGGACGAATGGTTTCTCACCCATTTATAAAAAAAAAGCGACATGTGGTGTTCGGGTTTTGCCCTGGACTCAGCCTGAATAAATTCGTGTTCTAGACTCGGTAGCTTGCATTATAGGGCCCTCGATACTTGTTTGAAAATAACGACGGAGGAGGAGGAGGGGAAGAAAAAAAATCCCTCCAAGGGTTCCTGAACTGATGGAGGAGGGATAAACAGATGACGCGAGGCAGAAAGATGTGAATAACTGTACAGACATTCGACACCTAATTTGGTTAGCTGGGCGGGGAGCTCTGGGTGGAGGGGCTTTTACTATGTAATAAGTCAGGGTAAGAAAGTATGAGCTGAAACTCCGCAATCCGCACACTTGATTGGCGACCTGTGGAGAACAAATAGCGGCGACCAGGAATCAGAAAGGTAATTTATACGTTTGTTTACATTTCCTTGTTCGTATCGCAGCAATCCGTTGGCGAAACACTTTCTCTCTTCCTGTATTAAGTTATTAGTAAAGGAATGAGAAAGACAGAAGCAACAGGTTGCAACTTAGCTGCGCTTGTTTTGAGAGCGCTGAGGAGTTTGTACAGATAAGATGATGAGGTTATAATTTATTTATTTTTTTCAAAATATCAACTTTTTTTTTTTAAATAAGCCTGACTTAAAATATGGTTCAGGTTATTGGTAAACACTCTCCTCGGAGTCGTGTTTGTTTCTGCATTCCGCCTGTTTATTTTGGTTGGTTCATAGTAATGTGGTAGAGTGGGTGAAGGGTGCGGCATAGGGGGCACACCCACCTCACTGCCGTCAATGAATGAACCGCTGGAATACAACGGAGTTCGTATTGAAATTGACCCCTCACGTTTTTTTGTTTTCCTGTTTTGTTTTGTTTTGTACAAAGAAGAGCTGGTTGATCTGTTACTCTGTGATGAACATGCCTGGGTGTTTGGCTTGAGCGTTGGTCAGTGAATGTTTCTTGAAACTACATGGTGCGTTAGAGGTATAGACAAGGGGCAACTCCGATAGGGGGTTGGGGGGCAACGTTTGCTGTATTTCTCATGATTGAATCACAAGGTGTGCCGCATATTTCTCGCAACTGAATCCAAAGATCCACATGGTTAAACCTTATTATCCGTGTGGACATTACCCTCCTCCCCCCACCCCCCTCCCCCCTTTCTCTCTCTCTCGCTCTGTCAATGTGGGACTCTCGGATGATTTGACGACAGAGCCTGTCCTGTGTCTGTCTACCCACGTATGTCTAAGTGGATTATGGGTGAAATCGAGTTACTTTTCTGGTTGTGTCATGACAGCCAGCTAAACAACCGACGCACATGACCTCCCTGAGAACAGCACTGTCTCCTGTTTTATAGCCCTGTCCCCCATATGTACGGGGTTTCCGTCTAGATGTGTGTGTGTGGGGGGGGGGGTAAATCTGTGTGCCTGTTAAGGCTAAAATGTGACATGTTAAGCCAAAGAGCGTATTGCTGCAAATAGCCTTTTACTTTCCGATGAGAAAACCTGTTTTAAGTCCCTCGCCGTGGAGGGGGAAGTGCCCCAGTTTGTGTGATCCCGTCGTGTTTTCCGCGCTGCGAAGGGCCACTTTCCATAGCTGCTTTCTTTTTTTTCCTTCTTTGCCGTTCTCCTCCCTCGTTTTTCCTGACTTGATTCCATAAGTACCAAGTAATGGCGGCAGCGGGGATTGATTTTTCCATTACGGCCCTCCATATAGCCTCCGTTTATTTTGAGAGGCTTACATGAAGCATAATTGGTACCCTTCCTTTAAAAGCTGGAGAGGGAGTGTTGAGCTGAGGGCGATAGAAGGAGATTGGGGAGGGGGAGAGAGAGAGAGAGAAAGACAGACAGACAGACAGACAGACAGACAGACAGACAGACAGACAGACAGACAGACAGACAGATGGTAGTGAGAGCCATAAAAAGAGACTGATAAGGGAAAGAAAGAAAGAAAGAAAGAAAGAAAGAAAGAAAGAAAGAAAGAAAGAAAGAAAGAAAGAAAGAAAGAAAAAGAAAAATTGAGAGCTTAGAAAATATGACAAAAGTTGCCCTCTGCAGCAGTCAGACAGCCACACACCTGGAATAGCTCAGCAACTTGGAAAATCTTATGGTGAAAAAATGGGGGAGGGGGGAGACAGGGCAGGGCAGTGAACGAGAGGGGGCCCTGGTGACTCACTCCTCTGCTATTCTGTCTCATCATTGTTTACACTCTGTTTCAGTGGGAGAGGGCTTCCCCGTATTCCTCACTCTTTTCCACTCCTCCCGTACCCACAGCCTTATTTTCACTCCCTTTTTGCTATGTTTTTTTGTATAACATTTTGTAAGTTGGATACTGACCAATATTGACTTGACTGTTTCTCTGCACAGCTGTTTCTCTTACCATTTCGTTCACCGCTTAACCACTCATCCCTCTCACTCTGTCTCTCCTTCCTTCCTTTTCTGTACATCCACTCCACCCCAACGGTCTCCTTGGTGATTAACAATACTAATGTAAACTAGCCTTCTCTCCTTATTTATAACCATCTATGTAAGCTAGGGGACACAGTTGCAGAGCTGGTGGGGGGGGGGGTAAGGACTAATGGGAGTAGCCTATATTCGGTTTACACCGTAGGAACTTACATCATGGCGAAGAATTTCATTCTACAGAGCGGCTCGGTCATCCGACATTCTCATGGCTAGCTGTCCCAAACCCCATCCTATTTTTATTTATTTCTTTTCATTTCAAAAAACAAAACCGCCTTAATGTTGTATGATTGACACAAGGGAAAAGCCCCACGAACAATTTGTTATTAGGTAAATGAGTTAAAATGTTTTTGATAGCTCACATATGGAATTTGAAGCAGTAATTCAGGCTCCTCACAAGGAACTTGTTGCTAGCAAGATGCTAACTGCCGAGAGCCGGGCCATAACGCGCTAGCACGGCGCGCCCAGCCAGCCATTTCGTTTGCAACATGCTCTCGTGTGTAAATTACTGCGTCAAGTCCACACATAAACGGGTATTTTTGAAAACGGAGTTTTTCCGCCTTCGTTCTTAAAAAAAAAAATCCCGTCCACACAAGCGCTGCTTAAAAAGTTTTTGTGGGGGGCGTCTGGGTAGCGTAGTGGTCTCCGCTGCCTTCCAACACGGGGATCGCGGGTTCCAATCCCCGTGTTGCCTCCGGCTTGGTCGGGCGTCCGTACAGACACAATTGGCCGTGTCTGTGGGTGGGAAGCCGGATGTGGGTATGTGTATTGGTTGCTGCATCCTGGTTGCTGCATCCTGGTTGCTGCACTAGTGCCTCCTCTGGTCGGTCGGGGCTCCTGTTCGGTGGAGAGGGGGAACTGGGGGGGGGGGGCAGGTAGCGTGATCCTCCCACGCGCTACTTCCCCCTGGTGAAACTCCTCACTGTCAGGCGAAACGAAGCGGCTGGCTACTCCACGCGTATCGGAGGAGACGTGGTAATCTGCAGCCCTTCCCGTATTGGCAGAGAGGGTGGAACACTCGGAAGAGTGGGGTAACTGGCTTGGTACAATTGAGGGAGAAAAGGGTGGGGGATCTCTGTGCAAATGAAAATGCAAACACACATGCTACACAAGACAATGAATGTGCTGTCAAAAGCATGCCAAACCAACAGGCGGCGATATAACCCTAACCGTAACCCTAAAGCCATATTGGACGATAAGAAGCCTGAAAACAAGCCAACAACAAGCACAAAAACGTCGTTTTCCCTGTCTACACGTCAACACTGAAAACGGAGTTTCTGAAAATCTTCACTTTGGGAAGTTTTCCAAAAGGTCATTTTCCAAAAGGTCCGTTTTCAGTGACCTAAAATGCAGTTTGCATGTGGACGAAAGGCCAAAACGCTTAGAAAAAGCTACATTTTCCAAAAATATCAGTGTATGTTTGTTTTAGGCATAAGACAGCTTTGTATTCGTAGAATAAAACTGGTGAATTGGGAAAATATAGCCTAATGTGCATTTTGGAGTGTGAACCACCCACCATCTTATGACTAACTTTGTCCTAGAGTGATGACATAGCTGGACAATTATTGCACCTTAAAATTTTCTTTCTCTACAAACCAAGTAAAACGAGTGGTAGTTCCCTCTTTCCCAATAACAATAATCTTGTTTTAGATTTTTTTCAGTGTCAGGAACATCTTGATACTAACGCTTGCTTTTTACATGATAAAGAATTTCTGGAACAAGTTATGCTGCATTGAAATTAAAAGAAAATTATCCAAGTCCCTTCTATCATCTGACTGGTTTTTACACGGCCATTTTTAGCTCCAACTTGAAAAAAAAATCAACATAAAACAAAGTAGCTTGTTAGAAAATCGCCATTTTGCGCAGTGTAGATTAGGGCATTGGGAGTGGATGAGGCATCGGGGGAGGAAGGTCCAGAGCTGATGACAAGTGCACTGTGGGGTCAGGTGGAGGTCTCCACACCACAGCTTTCTAAAAGAGGATGTGTTTTTTTAAAGAATGTCAGAGTGATACAGTCCACTGTACTGGAATGCAGTTCAGAAACCGCTTTTGTATTTGACATGAAGTAGAAAAGATTTTTTTTCTCCCCCACTCAGGAACACACTTTGATTTAAGACTACATCATATTCTTTTAAGATTTCAGTCTGATGTCGTTTTGATTGTTTCCTAGCTGCTCTTCAATAATATAATATTAACACACTAAATTTTGGTGAATAGCATGAAGGCCCTACACGGTTGTTGGAGCTGAGCCACAAACTGCTGTCCTCAGGAGGTAATGTCTGGTCCTCCATAGAGGTTTCAAAGTGGTGCACTAAAAAGGCCACTCCATCCATCCATCCATTACCTGAAACGCATATCCTGCTCTCAGGGTCGCGGGGACGCTGGAACCTATTCCAGCGGTTGAAAAAGGCCACTCAAATTGACCCCCAAATTCCTGGAACGAAAAGCAGTTCTGAAATTTTAAACAATAAGTAATACAGACTACTGACTAATTCTTTCCATTTTCTGATCTTTTTCTTACAGCTTTCTCTGTATGAGTTGCTGATTGGTGAAAACCAAAGGATTGAGAATACAATCATCCTGGACAAAAGAGAAGAAAGAAGAGAGGCATATACCACAGAACCTTGTGGTGAATAAAAAAAACGACAAAGCAAAAAAAGACAGCTTTACCAGTTCAGCATCTCTCATCAGCTTGGCATCTTACCACATCTCTCATCATGCCTGTTGTGGTCCACTCCAACTCTCTTCTATGGATTCGGTTGGCAGCCCTGATCTTCTCCTGCGTGGCCTTCTCTGTGGCCGTGCATGGTGCCAGACTCATGCATGGCACAGGAGACTGGTGCCTCTTCTGCTGGACCTTCAGCTTTGCCGGGACTCTGTTGGTTTTCCTGGTGGAGCTGTTTGGCCTCCAGGCTCGAGCCCCAGTTTCCTGGAAGAACTTCCCCATCACCTTTGCCTGCTACGCAGCCCTCCTCTGCCTGTCTGCCTCCATTATCTTTCCCCTCTACTTCCTGAAGGGCGCAACGGGCGCCAGTCGGATACGTGACTTTCGCATTGTGACTACTGTGTTCTCCTGCTTGGCCACCATCGCCTACATGGCTGAGGTGAGCATCAGCAGGGCCCGTCCCGGCGAGGTGTCCGGCTACATGGCCACGGCCCCCGGCCTGCTTAAGGTGTGCGAGACCTTCGTGGCCTGCGTCATTTTCGTCTTCATCAGTGACCCCGTACTCTACGACCGCCATGAAGCTCTCAAATACTGCCTGGCCGCCTACTGCATCTGCTTCATCCTGTCTGCGGCCATCATCTTGCTTTGCATCGGCGAGTGGACTGGCTGCCTCCCCTTCCCCTTTGCCCGCTTCCTCTCTGCTTACGGCCTATTGGCTGTGGTGCTGTACCTGTCGGTGACCATCATCTGGCCCATCTACAACTTTGACCCCAAGCACGGAGGAACGAAAACCAGGCCCTATGCATGCAGCAGCTCGCATGGGCTGTGTACCTGGGATAAGATGATGGCTGTGGCTGTGCTCACCGCCGTCAACTTCATCTTGTACTTGGCTGACATGCTCTACTCTGCCCGTCTAGTGTTTGTCAGTGCTTGAGGGAGGTAAGATTGACGACAGATAAGAGGAAGGGTGTGGCGAGAAAGAGCGAGCCAGGAAGGAGAACAGGGAGAGTTTGAGATCATTGGCTACGTTAACATACAAAGTAAAAATCCCCTTAACGTGTTCGAGCGTTCTTTTCATGAGTTGGTCACGTGTAATGTCACATCCTGTTTACAATAGCTTGGATAAAGTCACATCTTCATTGTGAGAGACCTGTAAATGTTTGCTGAGACATGCCACAGCTAGCTGCCAGACCTTATCCTTTACTGTTGTTATTTGGTATCGGTGCAAGCGTTATGTCCATTGCAATACTCTGCCTTGAATGAGACCTTAACCAGGATACAAGTTTTACCCACAATGCTGTGTGAACGTCAACGTATTCAGAGATGAGGGGTGAGAAGATACCAAAGTAAATGGCGGCTTACGGTTTATTTTATTTGTTAGTTATTTGTCAAGTCTATAAAGCCTTTAGTCTAAGAGACTCCCAAGCACTGTGGTCATTTGATTTCAAAGGAGAAACAAAATGGAAAAAATTAGATTTTGGAATGGAATGGAAGCAATTAGCTCAAATAGCATTTAGTGGAATCCAGAAATATATTCCCCAAAAAAAGATGTATTTTGGCATTTTTATTTTCCGTTTTTTATTTGTTTGTTGATTTTTATATTTCTAATTTCACTTAAGTGAGATCAAAATACAATTGATAGACAAGTCACTCCCAATTATATCTTCCTTACCTTATACAGGGATGAGGACGTCCGCACAGACCAAGTTGTTTTAGCTGTCCATCATCGACGTATTTCTAAACTACTCCAATGTTTTCAAGACCCGAAGAAGAACAAAAATAGTTTAGACAATGTAATAAGGAACGCTAAGTTAGCTTTTTGCTCGTGATATGACACTGTATGCATATCTACAGGCTTCAGCCAATGACAAGAATATATTTAGCAAGAATATATATATAAGAATGTGGATTTTTAAAAAGAAGACTATTGTTTAATGTGCACTTGTGTTTAGTATCTTATATGTTTTCCCATTCAGTGTAATACAGTGCTTCAAAATGTTAAAGCATCTGTCAACATCTAACTCAACACCACGTTAGTAACATACATGTAACATACATGTTGTCAATATGGCCCATTAGATTTGTACCGTTTAAAAAAATCTCCGGAAAAAGGTAAAAAAAAAAAGAATCCACGATGTCAGTGTCATAGTCTTTGAACTTTTTTTTGTATTCCACTGTTTTTCTGTTTTAAGTCTGCATACCACTTCAGAATTATAGGAAAATGTAACCCAGCGTTTCAATAAAATCACATGGTGAAGAAGTTGTGTGTGATTGAATGATTTTATACCGTCACTGTTTGTTCTGGTTAATACAGGAGTGTGAATAAACGATGTGACATGCTTATCTCACATCTTCTTTACAACCATCAGTGCTTGACCAGTATGAGAATCTTTAAAGTGCCTAGGAACTGAAGCTTTGCTCACTGTTATAAACAAGACTAGGTCAAAACATTGTATATGGCAGGACCGAATATGGGCAATGTTCGAAATTGTGGCCAATTTGTTACAGGGATAGTCAGTGGTAGTGTCTATAATGTGAATTCCTGGATATCAAATTATCATCTGGGAGGCGTCCAGGTAGCATAGCGGTCTATTCCGTTGCCTACCAGCTCGGAGATCGCTGGTACGAATCCCCGTGTTGTCTCCGGCTTGGTCGGGCGTCGGTACAGACCCAATTGGTCGTGTCTGCGGGCGGGAAGCGGGATGTGGGTATTTGTCCTGGTCGCTGCACTAGCGCCCCCTCTGGTCGGTCGGGGCGCCTATTCAGGGGGAGGGGGAACTGGGGGGAATAGTGTGATCCTCCCTTGCGCTACGTCCCCCTGGCGAAACTCATCACTGTCGTGTATCAGAGGAGGCATGTTCACAACCACCCAGTGCTTCGCCTTCGTTTTTCTCCCCAATTGTACCCGGTCAATTACCCCACTCTTCCGAGCCGTCTCGATCGCTGCTCCATCCCCTCTGCCGATCCGGAGAGGACTGCAGACTACCATGTCTCCTTCGATACAGGTGGTGTCACCAGCCGCTTCTTTTCACCTGACAATGAGGAGTTTCGCCAGGGGGACGTAGCGCGTGGGGGGATCAGGATCAGGAGCGATCAGGAATCAGGAACAATTTATTTTTCATGTCATCTCATGTACTACGTACACAAAAGAAATGACATTCCGTTTCCCCCAGCCCACAGCAGCGCAACACAAAAGACAAAAACACATATCCAAAAACTTCCAAAAACAATGTCACCAAAACATACCAAAAACAGAGAGAACAAAGCAGAAAAAACCCAAAAAACAGCCAACAACACAGTCCACCCAGTCCAAAAACTCCACTGTCCTGGGAACGAACGCCAGTCAGGATGACTGTCGGAACAGCCGGTCTGCATGGGCTAGCAGTTAACCTAGCCTGCCCTACTTCTGCATCCTGTCAGAACGCCCTCGGCGTTTCCTCTTCAGGCACAGCTCCAGGCAAGGCCGTGGTCCTTGGGCCTATCTGATGCAGCAGACCAGGCTCTCCCAGCCGATCCAACGCCAGCTCTCCAGCCAGACACCTTCGACACACCTCCCCCGCACTCCACACGACGACACAAAAACACTGCACAGTCGACGCCAGACCGCCTTAGTGTTTCCTCTCGGGCTATCCGGATAGCCCACGGGGGAATAGCGCAGTTTCCCCTCCCCCCGTGAACATGCGCCCCGATCGACCAGAGGAGGCGCTAGTGCAGCGACCAGGACACATACCCGGCTTCCCACCCGCAGATATGGCCAATTGTGGACGCCCGTCGAAACCGGAGGCAACACGGGGATTCGAACCGGAGATATCCGTGTTGGTAGGCAACGGAATAGGCCGCTACACTATCCGGACGCCCCCCAGTCCCTGTCTTAACTCTTCGCTGAACTCCACGCAGCAGTCTTCCTTCTTCAACTTCCACCATTTCATTTTTGGCTCTGCCTTCACTCTCGTCTTCCTCTTGATCTCCAAAATCATCCGACAGACCACCACCAACGTAGCTAGGCAGCTGATGCTGCCTACACGTTGTCCCTTGTCACCACCTTGCAGTGTTCAATCCCTTTCAGATCATGCCTCCTGCATAAGATATAGTGCACCTCTGTGCACCTTCCTACACTTTTATATATCAACCCGTGTTCCTCCCTTTTTAGAAATATGTATTCACCACAACCAGTGCCAATTTTTTTGCAAAATCAACCACCCTCTGTCCTTCCACATTCCTCTCCTTGACACCATACCTGCCCATCACTTCCTCATCACCTCTGTTCCCTTCACCGATTGAAGTCCGCTCCAATCACCACTCTCTCCTCCTTGGGTGCCCTCTCCACCACTTCATCCAACTCACCCCAGAACTCTTCTTTCTCTTCCATCTCACACCCAACTTGCGGGGCATATGCGCTGACATTCATCAACACACCTTCGATTCCCAGCTTCCCACTCATCACTCTGTCCGACACTCTCTTCACCTGCAAAACACTCTTGACATACTCTTCCTTCAGAATGATCCCTACCCCATCCGCATCATGGTAGAAGAGTTTAACCCAGCCACTGAGGATGCACAAGCCAGTGCATGGCGATCCCAAACCCGGATAAATGGGGCGGGTTACGTCAGGAAGGGCATCAGGCATAAATCAAATAAATAAATCATTTTCAAAAATATGATGAGCAGAAATGAATGAAAATTATATAAAATTTCATAATTACGTTGCACTCATTCTGCAATCACCTTCGATAACTGTTACCTCATAGTGCTAATGATAGCATCTAACGTCTAAAGCTAACAGCATTAGATGTTAAGAATGGATATTCTTTAACAAGGATATAATAGATTTTAAGAAGTGATTGAACTTTATATCACATTGTGCAATAAAGTGTTTCTGATTAAGTTAATTTTAGCAACTTGCTTTAGATTTTGATATATCGCAGAGAACTGGTTTTCATGATCTGATTTTTTTTAGGTCAGTTTTTGATTAAACAAAAAAAGTCATATTGGATCTAAGTTGCTCAAGAGCACTCTGAGCGGATGGGAAATTTGCCGCGGACACTTGTTAAGGATCGGGATTAGTCGTTTAGTTTCATTTATAAGAGTGGCACACAAGAGAGCGCTTCACACCGGTCTGTTGTCCATCGGGGAGGCGGTGTACCGGCCTGTAGAGGTGCCAGTCGTTGTCCCAGAAGACTGAACCAACCGAGTCCCTCAGCGTCACTGTGGTGACTCAGATGGATTTTGGAAAGGTGCAGTCCTGCGTGTCGGCTCCTCAGAAGCGGCTAGAAGACCTTTCCAAAGGAGAACTTCCGAAGAGATTCCGAGCAGAGAAGGGGACAATACTGAAAACCACACTCATATTAGAAAATATTCACTTCATTCTAAATGTTTTTATTTTCAGCGCAATGTATATTTTACTGTCTCATAATCTAATGATATAATATAATGAAAGTTATGCTATATGTACTATGATGTGTAAATTATGATCATAATCGAGGCCGTTCTCATGAACGGTTCGTAGGATATCGTACGAAAAGTAGTGCACGGAAATTCGTATGTATAACACGTAATCGTGGGCCAGGATGTGATCACGTGACCTACCCCTAACCCTCACCCCCCCCGCAGAACAGCCCCCCGCCGCAGCGCATCCCCTCTGCCCACCCTCTCGGGGGGGGGGGGGCGCCAAAAACGAAAATTTGGGCATAACTTTCGTACGATATCATACGAACCGTTCATGAGAATAAGTTGCATAAACAATATTATTGTATTATTATTTTCGAATGTATTCCAAACCAAGTTTTTATTCTTCGTCCCTCGCAGCAAACACAGTTAAGTCCTGCAGTGTGTCGAGCCCAGAGTTCTTGCACTGTAAGTCAGAACAAAGACCCTAATAATCAAGCTGTCCATTGTAATTACCAGATCTGCTTCAATGTTATATCCTTCTCTTGCTCCGATGTTTGACTACTGTCTTTTCTTGTCTCTTCTCCTGTGAAAGTGAATGGTATGATGTGTCTCTCGTGTGCATGTGTAGTCTGTCCTCCTGTCAGGTCTCCATGGTGATGGTGGTCGTGTGTGGCTCAGGTCCTGGACTGTTCCGGTGGCATCCTCATTATCATAGTCTTCATATATTTTATAATTCTATTATCCTCTTTCAATGTTGTTTCTGTAAACGCAACATCCATTGCATGTATATGCCCGTCTTGGGAGAGAGATCCCTCCTCTGCTGCTCTCCCTGAGGTTTCTTCATATTCTTTCCTCCCTGTTAAAATGATTTTTTAGGGAGTTGTTCCTTATCCGATGTGAGGGTCTAATAGTCCATGGGCCAGAGCCCAAAATTTCCTATTTCGGTACACTCAAGGTGGCAAAACTTACTTATAATTTTTGAAAGGATCCATGTCTGTAGATGATATTTTGGTATGATAACCATTCCTGAGTGGCAGCTGTATCACAGTTATCAGCTCATGAAGTTAACCACCCCCTAAAGTAAATTGCATTTTAGACGCTGGTGCATATCCTGGTTTAGCCTCATGGTCAGGACATTTTTCAATGTTCTATAATATTGTCTTTGGTATCATTTTAAAGGGGACCTTCTTAGCTTTCATTCAAGCCCTGTTGTGGATATTTCTCACAAATATAGAGGTCACTTGAGCTCTTCAACCCGTCAATAACACACATCTTTCTGCAATGTTCGCCTAAACTATATACTTTCTTTTAGCCCTGTGGCATCTAGGAATATCAGGGAAACAAAACACAAAAACTGGAATACTCACCGGACTGTAAAGATTCAGGAAATGTATAATATACCCATACTATTTCATTGTGTGAGGTGATTGTGAACCTTAAATTAGAAGGGCATTATTACTAAGAAACTAACTAGACCAAAGCCAGTTAGTCCATGGGTCAGACCAGATATCGATATCACCCAAGGTGACACAACTTCACTGGTGCCATTTTATTTGGTACACTAACAGAAGTAAAATAATACATGATAACCTTTCCAAATGAGCAGCTATTTCATTTTTCTTTCAGGAAACCTGTTTCTGTGCCTCTCACGATTGTGTATTTGCCCAGATTTTTACAAATATAGCATTTCAACACCCCTGGTACTGATTAGCCTAGCTTAAACTCTGGGACAGTTCTTAGTTGGCCAACAACCAAGGATAACCAGTACTGTGTACTTCCATTCATTGTGCTAAGCTAGGCTAACGTGCAGCCAGATAGCTTTCTACTAAACACATATAGAGGAAACTGGTATCTATCTTCTTGTCTCACTCTGGAGAAGATTGTAAGCTAATTTCCCATAATGTTAGCATGTTCTTTTAATGTATATGTTAATATGATTAATTAAAGTGGCTACGAGGAACTTTCATCTTGTGTTGATTTTAGCGGCCTCATGTGGACAAAATACAGCTGTTGCATAGCAACTAGGTAATGTATCTATTTGTGGCTATGTAAGATAAATAATGGTAATATGACGCTGGTGAAGCAAAGTAAACTTTGTTTTAGTAGTGTTCATACACCTAAGTTACATGTATTTGTTTGTATGTGGCAGGTGAAAACTGACTGAATATGGCCACTGGTGAACAAGCAAGTTTTTACCCAATACCAAAGCGCCCACGGGTGGAGTGCATTATCCACTGTTCTGATGATACGGATAAGCTGGTTTCACTACAAAGTGTCGACTCATGGAGAACTCTGCTCAGGGCAGCTCAGATACAAAATCATGCACCAGTTTTGAAACTGGCAAAAGACATTCCTGAGGGACAGATTCCAGCAATCTACTACCACAGAAAGTGTCGCAGTATCTTCACTATGAAGCAAATTCTTGATGGCCTCCTTGCAAAAGAAAAGAAAAGTTGTGTCTCTGCTGAAGAGAAACAATCTAAGAGAGTAGCTCGACATGCTCCAAGTACATCTAGGACTTATGATGCAGAGTGCATATTTTGTCAGAAAAACAGCAAATATTCCAAGAGACAGAATACGAGAGAAGTACTGGTGCAGTGTTGAGAACTGCGAGCTGATGCAAAGATCAGGAGTGCAGCCACAAAGAAAAGGGACAGCAGAATCCTTGCCATTGTGAGTAGAGACCTTGTAGCAGCTGAAGGGCACTACCACAGGTCCTGCTATAGACTTTACACCAAAGAAGAGGTTTCCAAAGGAGAGGTTGCCAGCAATGAAGATGATGATGCTGCAGCCCAGTATGAAGCTGCTGTGAATAAGGCATACAATGAGCTGTTCCTCTTCATCAGGATGGAGCTTTTTGGCAATCCTCAAGTGATGACAATGACTGATCTCTCTTCTAGACTGGTAGCTTGAACTCCCAAGGCATTGCCCAAGTCAAGGAATCAACCAAGAAGCACATAAGGCGAAACCTGGAGAGTGAGTTTGCTGGAGCCTTGCAGATATTCCCTGATGAGAAAGGAAAATTCCTCCTCTATCCCGATAACTTGTCCATGAGGGAACTTGCCAAAGAAAATCAGTCTCTCAAAAGGGAGCTGCAGACCCTGAAAAGAGTCAGTGCACAAGATGTTATAGCCAAAGCAGCCATCAAATTGAGAGCATACATTAAAAGTCAAGATGTTCCTCAAACCTGGCCGCCTGAAGTCAAACCAGAAGCAGAATGTCCTACCATTCCAGAGTCGCTCATTATCTTCCTGTACTCTCTACTCACAGGCTCAAATGATCCTGATCATGCATCCCAGAGAGTGAGTGCAGTGCCTTCTGCAGTCATTTGGCCATGACATAGTATATGCAGTGACATGTGGAAATACCAAGCCTTCCAAGCACATTGTTCTGCCATTCAGTGTCAAATCGTTGACAGGAAATGTAGAGTTGATAAACATCCTCAACCGACTTGGTCACAGTGTGTCCTATTCACAGATGGAAGAGATCAACACTGCCCTGTGTCTCCAGAAACTCTCATCATCAGGGAGTGGCATTGCCCTTCCAGCTAACATCCATCCTGGCATGTTCACAACTTTAGCCTGGGACAATATCGACCGTCTTGAAGAAACTGTCAGTGGTGAGGGAACATCTCACAGAGTCAATGGGATTGCTGTGCAAGCAAAGCCAGTCAACCCACTTCCTGTCCAACCCATGCCCACTGTTCCCAAAACAAAGAAGAGAAGCATTGATGGACCCCCACCAATGTTACCAACTTACAATGCTGGACAACGGGTAGGGCCACCACAAAGCAAAAAGTCAGATGCCGATACTGCAGCCAATACTAAGCTTGCCAGAGAGAAAAACCTTCTTTGGGTCCTAGCACGCATGTCACAACAAGAAGAACAGTCAGTCAGCAGCTGGACAGGCTTCAACATCCTGACTCGAGGAGAGATGACGGTCATCCCCGACAATATAGGCTATCTGCCTACCATCAATGCTCCAGCGACACAAATGTCTACTGTCAACGAGGTGCTTTACCAGTCACTGAGCATCATGCAGTGCTTAGGCCTGAGGAAGATTGTCTGTGTCTTTGACCAAGCCCTGTATGCGAAGGCTGTCGAGATCACATGGAAACACCATGACAAGTTCCATGATATCATCGTTAGGCTTGGGGTATTCCACACCATCTGCACACTGCTGGCAATAATAGGACAGCGTTTCCAAGATGCTGGACTCAAAGACCTCTGCATTGAGTCTGGCATGATTGCAGAAGGCTCAATTGCTGGTGTTATGGATGGCCGCAAGTACAACAGGGCAGTGCGACTACACAAGCTCCTGTATGAGGCTCTCATGCGACTGACCTTGAATGGTTTCCTGTCCTGGTTGGAAGAAACTCACAGGAATGACATGGTTCACCTGAATGAGACACTGAAGACCATTGACAGCCTTGGGAAAGAAGTCTCACAACATGCTTTGAAGGAGGTCCTCGAGAACAGCTCTTGTACACGCATCATGGATCTATCTGAAGTCTACCGTGAGTTCCTTAGAGGTGGAAACGGCAGCCTCTCGAACTTCTGGATGTCCTATTTGGACATGGTTGAAATCTTGTTGGGGCTCATCCGAGCCTCCAGAGAGGGAGACTGGATGCTACACTTGGCTAGCATTCGAGCAATGATCCCATGGTGCTTTGCTTATGACAGGATGAATTATGCACGCTACCTCCCCTACTACTACGCCCAGATGTCTGAGCTGCCCATCACACACCCAGATGTGTACACAGAATTCATGGAAGGAGGCTTCTCAGTCCAACTGGGCTCCACCAATCCCTTTGGCCGAATCCCTGTTGACCAAGCTATAGAAGAAACGGTGAACAAAGACACCCAAACAGCTGGAGGGACAAAGGGATTCAGCTTGAAGCCAGGAGCTGTGACCAAATATTATCTCACAGCTGAGTATAGAAGCATTTACCTCAGACAGCTGAGAGACCTGACAGGTCAAGGCAGGTGCAAATGGTCTCATCCAGATCTACAGAGTCCAAGGATCAAGAGAGATGAAGCAGATGTCCAGTCTCTCATGGACCTTATGGAGAATAACTGGCTCAATCCTATGTCCCCTGATGAGATTGATTTGGTTAGCCTCTCCACTGGCAACATGGCTCCACCTGATGTGACCATAGATCTCTTGAGAGCTCTTGAGAAAGGAGAAGAGGCCTACCAAGCATTCCAGCAAACAAGGTTAGATGCAGACCCAACACCTGTGAAATTCCACGACAAGATGACCAAGCAAAGTCTGAAAACATTTTCCAATGTCAGCACAAAACAAGCTCATGGAAAGAAAGCACAGGATGTGGTTCTGAAGGCAGATAGAAACCTTTTCAGTCACATGATCCTGGTGGCTGAAAGCAGGAAGCTGAATCTGAAGGATGTCCTTGCCTACCCATTGGGCCCACTACCATGGGTACTGGCAAATGCTGATGGGTCCTTACGAAAAACAAACAAGGCTGCACTTGCCAGAGAGCTTGAAAAGAATGTATCTCCTGCAGAAGACATCCCAATCCCATCTACTTCCATCATTGGTGGGATGAGCCTGGTCCAAAAAATGAATGGCAACAACAAAACCTTTGCACAGGTGGCAGAGTCAGCCTTGACCCAGGTCCTCCATGAGGGAGCACAGAGTGGGAGGATTGATGTTGTTTTTGATGTCTATCACCAGACTTCGATCAAAGATGCTGAACGACTGAACCGGGGTGGAGACATCACTCTCCAGTACAAGAATCTTGCAGGGGGACACCACGTCCAGCAGTGGAGATAATTTCTGTGCAGTTCGTCCAACAAGACCAGTCTCATCAAGTTTCTGGTGGAAGAGTGGAAACTCCCACGATACAGAGCTATGCTGCATGGCAAGGTGTTGTACATGACCTGTGAGGAAACCTGCTACAAGTTGACAGAAGATGGGTGTGAGGAAGCAGCAGAACTGCACTCCACACATGAAGAAGCTGACACCCGTCTGCTCCTGCATGCATTGCATGCAGCAAATGCGGGCTCAAAGTCAGTTATCATCACAGCTGAGGACACTGATGTCATGGTGCTTTGTCTTGGCTTCCAGAAGGACATCACCTGTCCCATATATCAGAAGTGTGGGACTCAGAACCGCACACGGTTTGTCGACATCACCAAACTGGCAAGTTCACTTGGAGACAGCATCTGTGACAGCCTAATTGGCTTACATGCCTTCACAGGCTGCGACACTGTCAGTGCATTCGCTGGTCGAGGGAAGCTGAATGCCCTGAAGATAGTGAGAAAGCACACTTCCTGCCAAGAGACTTTTAGTCAACTGGGACAGACATGGAATGTGAGTGATGAGCTGTTCCAGAAAATTGAGCAGTTCACCTGTCGGATGTATGTTGCTAATAGCAGCACTGCTGAGGTGAACAAACTGCGTTACCAGCTCTTCTGCACCAAAAGGGGAGAGGTTGAGTCCAGCCAGCTGCCACCATGTAGAGACTGTCTCTTTATGCATGTTCAACGAGCCAACTATCAGGCAGCAATATGGAAGTGCTGTCTGCAGGCTAACCCTGTGGTGCCAAGCCCTACTGAGTATGGATGGACAGACGATGAAGGCAAGCTGGCCATTTACTGGATGCGCTCCCCATCTG
Source organism: Lampris incognitus (assembly GCF_029633865.1). Lineage (NCBI taxonomy): Eukaryota > Metazoa > Chordata > Actinopteri > Lampriformes > Lampridae > Lampris > Lampris incognitus. Next base: position 29,467,163 of record NC_079224.1, read on the forward strand.
CACCAGATGTGGTCTTGGAAATGCTAACATGCAAGTGTGTGCATTCATGCAAAATGCCAAGCTGCATGTGCCTGTCAAATGGACTTCCATGCACAGACATGTGCAGGTTACAGACCTGCAGTAACCAAAAACAGCAGGATGGTCCAGAACTGGACTTTGAACTTGGGGAGTCAGATGATGAGAGAAACGAGCAGTTTGATGAATGACAGTGTGATGATTCTGATGGTATTACTGTGGTAGTAGTCTATTGATGCACAGGATGTTGATTCTGGACTTGGTTACCCAGAGCTTGATAACAATAATGTAACCATATTCACATATACCCATTACCCTACCCATTACCATTACATATACCCACTAATGATATGGGATTACATGTATCATTGACTAAGTATAAGTAAATGTAAATGTTGTTTAAAATATTAAAATAGTTCATTACCTCACTATGGTATTCCTTTTTATCATGTATTTTGATTGTGTATTTAAACAAATGTATAGAGACCAGTTTGTGACCTAACTGGCTTTGGTCTAGTTCTCATTTAAGGCTCACAATCACCTCACACAATGAAATAGTATGGGTATATTATACATTTTCTGAATCTTTACAGTCCTGTGAGTATTCCAGTTTTTGTGTTTTGTGTCCTTGATATTCCTAGATGCCACAGGGCTAAAAGAAAGTATATAGTTTAGGCGAAAATTGCAGAAAGATGTGTGTTATTGACGGGTTGAAGAGCTCAAGTGACCTCTATATTTGTGAGAAATATCCACAACAGGGCTTGAATGAAAGCTAAGAAGGTCCCCTTTAAAATGATACCAAAGACAATATTATAGAACATTGAAAAATGTCCTGACCATGAGGCTAAACCAGGATATGCACCAGCGTCTAAAATGCAATTTAGTTTAGCGGGTGGTTAACTTCATGAGCTGATAACTGTGATACAGCTGCCACTCAGGAATGGTTATCATACCAAAATATCATCTACAGACATGGATCCTTTCAAAAATTATAAGTAAGTTTTGCCACCTTGAGTGTACCGAAATATCGTCTGGCCCATGGACTATAAGGACAGGATGTTGTAATGCTATAAAGCCAACTGAGGCAAATTTGTGATTTGTGGTCAGAGCCGGCCCAAGGCTTTATGGGGCCCTAAGCAGAATTTGATTTGAGCCCCCCCCCCCCGCTTAATCTACCTCCCACCACCGACAATATTATGTCCATGCTTGATCGTTACCATTGTCATTACTGACTACTGTGCTGGAAAGTCTTAAAATAAACGAGCAGAAAATGCATTTACTGAACAAGTTAACTATTTTAATTGCTTTTGAACTGTGCAAAAGTGCAGAACAGTAACAAAGAATTACATTATTTTCTTACATAAAATGCAAATGCAAAAACAGACAATATTAAATAATCTAAAATAGAATTTTTGGTGAATACTACTGATATGATATATCACACACACAAAAATATATATATTTATCAACCTGTCGTGTTTGACATTTCAAGCGCTCTTGGGGGCCCCCTGCTGGCTTATGCCTTGGGCCGGCTCTGTTTGTGATAATGGCTTATTATATACATAAAACTGACTTGATCTCACTAAGAGAGCTTCACAATAACCGGTAGGCTATTGCTGTTTTGCTGAAATCAGGGCTAGTGTTTGTTCAAATTTCATCTAATTTAATTCAAAATGGAGATGAAAACATGAAATGACCTAAAACTCCGAAACGTTGTTCAGTTCAATTCACTTCAAATTGGTGTACATCACATAACATCGGCATTTTTTTTCTCAACATTTTCTTTACAGATCACAGTCCTGGTTATGACAAAATTTCTCGGAAATTTTACTCCTGGTGAAAAAAAACCCAAAAAAACAACAGTGCCTGAAATGTCTGAAAGTAAAGACAACACCGCTGAACGCAGAGCACAGCTAAATCAGCATCTGACGAAACGTGCTATTTATTTGAGCTCCCGCTGTTTACATCAGCTCTCAACACTTATTACTTTTCTTCATAACCCCCTCCCTCCATCCTCCTCTTGTTGTTTACTCACACATTCCTATCAGCTCACGGTAGACCCGAGAACGACCCACAGGGACTTGAACGTGGCCAGTTGGTCCAAAGCGATGTCAGTGCGGACCACCCGGAGAGGTGTGACTGCTGGTATCAGGTGTTGTGTAACCAGGCCCCATCCTCTCGCTGCTACTGGGAGGCCGAGTGGAGCGGCGCTGGTGTCAGCGTTGCAGTGGCGTATAAATCCATGCTCAGGAAAGGAGACGACAACGACGCCCACCTGGGACGCAACGACGAGTCGTGGAGTTTGTTTTGGGTTGCATTGTCTGGCACGACAACGTGGCAACCAGAACAGCCACTCTGGAGAGCGCCAAGGTATAGGAGTGTGTGTGGACGTTAAGGCGGGAACTCTGGTGTTTTACAGCGTGACGGAAACGATGACGCTCCTTCACATAATTCAGGCCAGTGTGTCCTGGTTTAGAGTTCACGTGTTTTAGAGTGTCTGTGTAAAATTTGCCAGGTGGGAGAGGCAGATGCTGAAGTGCCTGTGTATAACACGTTATCACCTTTGATTTCTTAACGCAAATTCAGCCATTACTTATATCCAGGGCTATGTCTTACTATAAGAGTTATAAGTGGTTGCTTAGGGCAGGGGTTCCTAAACTTTTCCATGCCAAGGACCCTTTAATAGCCGTAGCCTCTGGCTGGGGCCCCCCTATTGCGACATGGCTTAAAAAAATTAAATTACACTGGTAAATATATTTTTTTTAAAAATCAAACATACAGCTTCTTAATATTTCCTTATTTTTATGAATGCAATATTAATTTAATTTACATTTCAAATGATTTCTCAGATGTATTATATTCAATGTTCTTTCTTTTATTAACCAAACATTCATTGTCATTTGTGCTTTACAATATTCATCAACAGTTATTTCTTTTAGTATTTTTTTTCTTTCTTACTATTCATCTAATTTCCCCAAATTACTATTCAATATTTCTTTCTTTTTTATTGTAAACATTGGACACGTCCGTGCTCTCGTCCAGCTGAAGTGCAAAATACTGGCTGGCTCTCACCTGTTCCAAAAGCTGAACGGACCCGTCCTGAACCACGTCACCTATCCGCCGACTCACGGCATTGTGGGAGAGTGGTACAGTGTTGATTTTGCTGGCGGCATCCTCACCAAGCAATTCTCTGACAATATCTTTGGCAGCTGGTAGAATTAACTCTTCTCCAATTGTGTGCGGTTTCTTAGCACGGGCAATGTGGTCTGAGGCCAAAAAGGACGCCTTAAATGCCCGTTCAGAAACCGTAGCTTGCTGCCCGATAGTAGCCGACTGGCTGGCCAGATGTTCTTTTCGTTTGAAAAAGTCTACTGGTTTGTCGGCCTCTGACGGGTGCTTTTGCTTCAAGTGTCGTTCAAGTTCAGACGGCTTCAAACACTCATTCGAGAGGGTCTCGAGGCAGAGAACACATTTAGGGATATCATGTCCATTTTTACTTGTGGATGTAAAGCCATACTTTATGTACGCTTGGTTGTATCTTCGCGTTTTAGTTGGCCAGGAGTTCCGTGTTCGTGCATTTTTTGCAGCTGAGCTTCTGCCTCCAATCTGCTCGTTGCTGTCTCCAGTCTGCTCGTCTGACGTTTTTCTCTTCAAAAACTTCTCCATTATTTTAAGCTAGCACAAGCTAACTAGCTAAATTCCACGGCCACAGAAAAAAGCTAACGTTAGCTCGCTAGCGCAAGCAGCAGTCGTAAGCTAACTTGTGATTTAATTAACACGCTCGGGCAGCAGTTAGCAGCTAAGCATAATGCTTTGACTGACAGGCAGATGGCTAGTTATTTATTGGCTGCGATTGAAAGAAGGGCGTGGCAAAGACCTAATTTCGGTATGGAAGGCTTTATAGCAATTGATATTTTATTTTAAACCGGCACAATAATCCTATGAACTGAATTTGAATTGAAATTTATTTTTTGATATATTTAATTTTATTTTTATTATTAGTTTTTTTAAACTGCATTTTTCATTTTCCTCTCCCGGACCCCCTTGCGCCTCCTGGCGGCCCCCCGGGGGGCTGCGGCCCCTACTTTGAAAACCCGGGGCTTAGGGCACCCAAACCACCAGGGACCCCTAGAGTTTATATATATATCAGGTTGTTTTTTTTTCGGAAATCGTCAATGGTGTTGATAAAAGTGCTCAACAAATGAGGAGCGGAATATCACTATACACACTCTTGACCTACTCTTCCTTCAGAATTACCCCTACCCCAGTTCTCCTCCTGTTCGCACCATGGTAGAAGAGTTTGAACCCACCTCCGATGCTCCTGGCCTTACTCCCCGTCCACCTGGTCTCTTGCACACACATCAAACCTACCGTTTAATGTGTGAAGCAAAGAGACTTGGCTTTAAAAACAGCTCTCAAATCTAGGTTGCCGCATGATAAAAGAACTTTTCAGGAACTGCGTAATAAAGTAATAAAGGAACTCAGGCAAGCTAAAGCTGATTTCTTTATTAAACTAATCAACGAGTCTAAGGGAAATAGTAAAGTTATCTGGGAAAGCATCAAAAAAATCACAAAGAAGGAAGGTAAATTAGCTCAAAATTGGATATTAAAGGATAAATCAGAAGTGATTGAGGACAATGAACAAATAGCAACAATCTTTAATACATTCTTTGTGGACTTTGTGGACTGCGTACTCTTTGTGGACTGTGTACAGTGTCTATCTAAGAATTTTGGAGGAAGATCCAGGCTTCTTCAACCAGTAAATGAGGAACTCCCAGTATTCGCAATTGACTGTGTCTCTGAAACTGCTATTATGAAAGTGCTTGACAGCTTAAAACGGTCCAAGTCCAAGGATGTCTTCGACCTTGACTAATTTCTTTAAGAATTATAGATCGATTATTTGTAAACCTTTAACTCATCTGATAAATGTATCAATAAAAAAACATGTTTTCCATCCTCCTGGAAGGCTGCAATAGAGACCTCTGCCTTTAAGTCAGGGGACAGTACTACTCCATCAAATTACAGACCCATCAGTATTCTCCCAATAGCCTCTAAAATTGCTGAAAAGATTGTGTGTGACCAGCTAGTCACCCACTTAAATGAAGGTGCATATAATTCACACCCAATGCATTTGGTTTCCGTAAGCATCATTCTACAGGAACTGCGATCTGTTATTTTGTGGAGCAGATTAAAAGTTATCTTGACAATGGTGGTGTGGTCGGAGCTGTTTTTTTGGATTTTACAAAGGCCTTCGACACCGTTAATCATGACGTCCTACTCTCAAAGATTTCACTATTTAACTTTTCCATTGATGCATTAGACTGGATGGAGTCCTATATAAATAAGAGAAAACAGTGTACTAAAATTGGTGACAAGTGTTCAGCAAACACATTGTACAGCTGGGGTCCCTCATGGGTCTATACTAGAACCAATTTTATTTAGTATATACATAAACGACCTTCCACAAGCCTGTCCAGATGTAAATATTCAAATGTATGCCGACGATACGGTCATCTTCACTCATGCAAGATCAAAAGAGCAAGTTGCAGCTAAATTAACAGCTGCCATGTGCAAGGTATCTGATTGGCTTACAAACTCATGCTTAACTCCCAATGTAAGCAAAACAGTCTGCATGTACTTTACATCAGTGACCAACAATACAGTTGATCCGGACATTTTATTAAACGGTGAAGTTATTAATTCGGTGACACATTTAAAATATTTAGGCATCATAATGGACAAGCACTTGTCTTTTAAAAAACATGTCAGTAAGGTAACCAGGGACGTTAAGTTCAGTTTGAATAATTTTAAGAGCATCAGGCATCAAATGTCTTCATCTGCCGCAAATCTTTTTCTACATGCCATGATTTTCCCTCATTTGTCGTATTGTATAACCACTTGGTCCCAAGCAGGTGTGACCATCCTCAAGCCAGTATATTCTCTATATAAACAGATTTTAAAAGTATGGGATAAAAAAAAAACAAGGGAATATCACCACTGCCATATCCTGAAAAAATATAACTTTCTTAATATTGATAATTTTTTGTTTTATTCAGATGTATGCCTGATGTTCAAGATTATTCATGGACTGGACCCCCCATCCCCCCACCCCGAGAGCATGCCTGGCCTCTCCCGACAGTGACAGAACTGTAAGGGTCAGGACCAGAGAATCTTGAAGGGGAGATTGGGTACCACAGTTTAGGAAGACTACTTTTGGTCAATCAGCATTTCCAGTAAAAGTGGTGGGAAGTGGAATTCCCTTCCCCCTAATGTCAGAGAGTCAGCCAGCTTTGCGGTGTTTAAAAAGTGTTTTAAGCTTTGGTTAAAATCAGTACAAACGTGTAATCACAAATAATTCAATTCAATTCAATTTATTGTCACTAAAAACAATGTGCAGGCACATGTTAAAAATGCAATGAGGGCTGTGGCTTCACCAAACAGTGCAAGACAGACACAGACAAACACAGCAAACACAATATAAGATATACACACATGAAGACCAAAAGCGAAAAATAAGTTAAAAGAGAGCATGAGTACAAAATATTTAAAAATATCTACAGACATTCAGTGGGTAGCCAGGTTCAGGTGGGCAACAGCTTGTGGAAAGAAGCTGTTTTTGAGCCTGGTAGTGCGGGCTCTGAGGCTCCTGTAGCGCCTCCCAGAGTGCAGGGGGGAGAACAGTCCATGGTTGGGGTGGGTGGGATCTCTGCTGATGCTGAGACCCCTTCGAAGGCAGCGTTTGTGATAAATGTCATCTATGGCTGGGAGCTGGGTACCGGTGATATGCTGGGCCACCTTGACGATCCGCTGCAGAGCTTTCTGGTCTACTGAGGTGCAGTTGCCATACCACACAGATGGTCAGGATGCTCTCTATGGTGCAGTGGTAGAAGTTGGTGAGAATCTTGGGGGGTAGACGGGCGCTCCTCAGCCTCCTCGGGAAATGCAGGCGTTGTTGGGCCTTTTTCACAAGGGCCTGGGTGTTTAATGTCCACAAAAGGTCCTCGCTGATGTGGACTCCAAGGAATTTAAAGCTGGAAACATGCTCCACTTCCACCCCATTGATGTGAATGGGGGAGTGGCTGCAGCTTCTAGACCTCCTGAAGTCCACAATCAGCTCCTTTGTCTTCTGCACATTAAGGACAAGATTGTTGGTAGTACACCATGATGTGAGGTGCTCAATCTTGTCTCTGTAGGCCATCTCGTCATTGTTGGTGATACGGCCAATGACTGTGGTGTCATCTGCAAACGTAACTATAACATTTGAAGGGTGAGTTGGCAGGCAGACGTGGGTAAAGAGGGAGAAAAGGAGGGGGCTCAGAACACAGCCTTGAGGGGCACCTGTGCTGAGGGTCAGGGTGGAGGAGGAGTGGTGGAGTATTAAAGCAAGGACAAATAAATGTCCTTGCTTTAATATTTTGCACATATTCTAGATTTCACTCAGGGTTTTTGTTTTACGTTTTATTCAGAGTAGTTACTATATTTTTCTTAATCAGGAGCAGTCTAGGGTTCTGGCTGGAACCAGCCCATGTGCAACATGACTGTAGACTGTAATTTATATTTCCTTCCATTGAATAGGCCAGATTGATTTTTATAGCTGTTGTCATAGTTTAGGTCAGATTGTTATTTATTGATGTTTCAGGTCAGTTTACTATGTATATTTATTGTTGCTGAATAGATGAAATCCATATTTATTATGCTGTTGTTGTCATATAGGCCAGATTGCTATTTATAGCCACTGTTTTAAATAGATCAGATTGTATTTATAACTTTTGAGATTGGTATTCTGATGTATTGTCATGTTTTTATTTTGTCTTGATTGTTCTTTGTCTGCCTGTTCAATAGTTTTCTTATGTATTGTTATGTTTTTACTTCTGTATTAATTGTTGTTTGTTTGCCTGCCCAGGGACTGCAGATGCAAATTAGCTGCTGGCTAACTCTGGTGCAATTGTAAAATTGTGCGTTGTCCCTGTCAAATAAACAATAAACTAAACTAAACTAAACCGTTCTTCTTCCCAGCATATCAGCCAGCTCTCTCCCTTTACCAGTCATAATGCCAACATTCAGCGTTCCGACTCTCACCTCCACACTCCCACCCTTCCTCCTCTCCCGCTGCCTCTGAACATGCGTTCCCCCTCGCCTTCTCCTTCATCCAACAGTGCCGGCCAACAGTACCGGTGGCGGTCATTGGGAGCCCGGGCCTCAACCGATCCGGTATGGAAATCTGATTTATGATCCGCATATTTGATTTGGCAGAGATTTTACGCCGGATGCCCTTCCTGATGCAACCCTCCACATTTATCCAGGCTTGGGGCCGTCACTAAGAATGCACTGGCTTGTGCATCCTCAGTGGCTGGGATATATAAAAAAATATACTAAAATAAATATACAAACAAATAAAATCAATAATAAAAATAGATAAAAAATATAAAAATTAATAAAATTTGCTAGAATCTACAAAGAAATATATTGTAACGTACATGGATAAGTAGACACGTTGGTCCTTGACTAACGTGAATTCGCCGCATTTGTGACGCTAATGCAATGCAGCCCTCCCCGGATCGGCAGAGGGGGTGGAGCAGCGACCAGGACAGCTCGGGAAATAGGGCAATTGGCCAAGTACAATGGGGGAGAAAAAGAGGGAAAATTTAAAGGAAAAAAAGAAATGGCCCTGCATATGTGCTGCATAAAAAGTACAGCTATTCAAGAAATCTTGTAAATACGGCACAAACAATGCTTACTAAGAATGACAATCAGTTCAGTTTCAACAGTTTTTTGAAAAAGCACTGCAGACATGAAACCAGCATCATCCTAAACATTGTGTCTATTGTGCCAACTCGGTCAATGAAGAGGGTCCCTTGGGATGGTGGACTGGGCCCCCCACCATCCTTTAAACAATTGAAGTACTGCTGCTATGCCATGGAATAGGTCACACCAACTTGTGCTCAACTCTTCCCACTTCTGAAATAGAGAGAAAAAAACAACATTGCAACAAGTGGCTCTGCTTCACTCCCTAAAAACATTCTTGCTCTTCCCACTCATCAACAGAACAGAGCGTGCAAGTCATCCGTCTTACAATAGCTGATGCAAACACCAGTGAAAGAAGCCACAGAGAAAACTGTTTTGCAGTCTAACATTTACATTCTTTAAGAGACCTTTTCATTTTCATTGTGGATAACACAGTTCTGTTACCTCTGAACATTTCAATATTTACTTACACGCACCCATTTCAACACTGCAATCTACTGAACAAATATAATGTCACATTTCAAAACTGAAATAGTGTTTTATATGCTGACTAGTCAAGGCCAAATGAAACCCTTCATGCACAGACAAGTGGATATCCACATATACTTTGTAGAGAGCATAAAATCCATCTGATTATTGTGTCCTTGGATTCAGCCGAGACAAAATCAGGTAGGTGTGTGAATGTGTGCAAGGGATGCAAATTGCAGTTTAAGTAAGATTTTCACACGAAATATTAGCACACTGAACTTTGCCATCATATTATTATTATTATTATTACTATTACTATTATTATTATTATTATTATTATTACTATTATTATTATCATCATCATCATCATCACCATATGATAAAACCAATTCAGGGTGTATGATAGAGTGGTGATACAGAGAGCAAGGCGACCCCACTATTGTATTTACACACCATCAGGGCTGGCCTTACAGTAATTGTGTCCTAAACAGAATAGGAGCCCCCCCAGGACCACCACCATTTTGTTACTCTCGTGACTGCGTGTGGCTGCAAGGCCCTAAACAGCTGCTCAGTTTGTTTGTGCCTCTGGCCGGCCCTGCATACCATCTTCTATACTTAGGTTGCTTTGTGGGAATGTAATTTTCCAGGACCCACAGCCAGGTTTTGGAGTATTGGTCATTCTGTCATCAGTTCAACACTTTTTCATCTAGCAGACGCATGACGATAAAAGCTCGAGCTGGGAGTGTATTGCGTCAATTTATATTCAGTATATTATTTGAGAGCATGTTGATACCCAGGATAATACCGACACCCAGTGGAGTATTGAGGTAGGTCAGAGTGACAGGGTTGCCTATTTAATGTACTTTCATGACAGATATGTTCTATCGCTATTGTTACTGAATGGTATTGCAGTGTATGGGACTAAATCATACTTTTATTCCTTAGTTAGGTAAGATTAGATCAGTCCTTAGATTGTGCCTAGGTGTGAATGTGTGTGTGTGTGTGTGTGGGTGGGGGGGGGGGCTGTGATGGCCTGGTGGCCTGTCCCGCCCAATAACTGCTGGGATGGGCTCCAGCATCCCATTCAGCATCCATGAGAGCAGGATAAGCAGTTTGGATAATGGATGACTAGATCAGTCCTTAGTTTGATCACAACAAACAAACTCCCGGATGGTGTGAAAGACAACGTTATAGGGCGAAGTAATGAAACATTACAGCAAACTAGTTAAAATAAATGGAAGCTACTCAAAAGGGGATGTTTATGTACACTGTAATGCAATGTGTGACTGTAGATGTGCTCATTATATGTACACGCACGCATACACACATACACACATGCACACATGCACACACGCATACACACATGCACGCACGCACGCACGCACCACACACATACACTCAGCGTGCATTATGTAATCTTGCTTGGCTATCACAAATAAAATGTGACAGGCTCAAAAGGGATCTATATGCCTCCACTTGGCGTATCAGTGTGTCATAGTTGCACAACAGCAGTGAGCCCAGGAATTTGGAGCTGGGGGCGGAAGTGATTTCATTAGTGTATAAGTCAATTTGAAGGGTGCGTTTTTCATGCAGGCATGAGACGCATATAAGTCATCACCCTCCATTGAAGACTAATCAGTCTTTTGAGTAAAATTAAAGACTGAGCGAGACCAAGCTCCGAGTCAGACGATGGAGGGATAAGGCGCCTCTGTTGCCCCAGGGTTATTTCTCTTACAGTGAATCATACACAAATCACTGTTGTAAATGTCGCAGAACTAACACGGACACACATAAAGATAAAGGCTTCATAATAGCGGTTAGCAATTTCTGCTTCAACTCGCTACTCTGGATTTGGACGGAGTTTGTCTTTGAGGTTTTGTGGGGAAAGAAATCACGAAAAGACGAGACACTCAGTCATATGCATGATTTTGTACTTTTGCTTCTCAAAACTAAAAAATAACACTAAAAAAAGTGTTGATCGGCATCAGAGGTGTCTCATTGGTCAAATGCAAACACCTGTAGAGTTGAATGTGCATATGCAAGTTGGAAGGCAATTAGATGCAGTTCATTTTGGGCCTATGTCTCCAACTGTCCTTTGCAGTTTACTTGAGGTCCTATTTTCCATGTCAGTGTGTGTATATAGCCCTTTGCGCCTTAGTCACCAAAACAAATCCCTGTACATTTATTGCATTTGGCTTCATTTGCTGTTCCGTGTAGTCTTTCCTCACATTTTACCTCCCTCAAACTTTCCACGTGTAGCTAGTATCTCTACTGAGCACACACCATTCACTTCCTTTTGCCAAGGTCAAGAGGAAAAGGGAGCTGGAGGGATCGATGTCATGAGTAAGTGATGGCCTCCGTCTCTGAGTGTAAGTTCAACCCAAACGGTGTTTCGAGTCCCACTCCGACACTTAATTGCAGCTTCGTTTTACCCGTTAGGCCTTTTCAGCCTCTTGTCTCTGCAATGCCCATTTATGGCTGCGTCAAACCATATAGGCCCATAAACCTGTCAAGAAAAAATATAACGCAGCTCTAGTGTCTTGTTTGTTAAGACAGTGTGTTTAAATCACACTTTTCACGATTGTTATACCATCATTCAAAACTTTATCTTTATTTTATTTTTTATTTTTTTTACTTACGCCCACAACCCGTTTGGTTGTGAAGGTGCCCTGGCCAGAAAATAAACCTTGAACGGACTTGTTACAGAGCAGAATGAGTAATATGTAAGCCAGGAATGTTTCACAGCTGTTAAATTGTGAAAGACCTCTCGTTAAGATGCGCCGTTCTCTAAGAAATTGCACCAAGAAGTGGCCCATCATAACCCTGTGGCTGCATGGAGTGGATTTAACAGACTATTCCTCACACTAATCTCCTGAGCGAACAGCCTGGTGTCTTCATTTAGCACATGAGGTCAACTTTGCATCAGCTTTACACCAATATCCAGTCATCTTTATCGCCCCCCCCCCACCTCCCGTCCCCCTATTGGTCCAGCAGGGTGCTTATGCACCCAAGATAGATGTGTAAGGGGTCCCAAATCTACAAATATATGTCGAAAATGTAAATTGATATACGATAAAGGCAAACCGACTTGAGGGGTGGTGGTGGTAGTTTGCAAGGTAATTTGGCCTCTGATCAATCTAGCACCTTTTTTTCTCTCTCGAGATAACAGATATATTGAACGCTTACAAAAAGCCATACAAGCCCCTCTAGTGTCATCACACAGTAGATGGAGAATAATTCTCAGTCAGTAAAGAGGAGCACCACCAGACATGTTACTACGATGTAACAACTGCGTTGGCACTGTAAGGTTAGGATTGAGTTCAGAATTAAATAATGTTGTGCGATTAGTCCATGTAACATAGCGGTCTATTCCGTTGCCAACCAACACGGGGATCGCCAGTTCGAATCCCCGTGTTACCTCCAGCTTGGTCGAGCGTCCCTACAGACACAACTGGCCGTGTTTGTAGGTGGGAAGCCAAATGTGGGTTTGTGTCCTGGTCGCTGCACTAGCGCCTCCTCTGGTCGGCCAGGGCGCCTGTCTGGGGGGTGGGGGGAGAACTGGGGGGAATAGTGTGATCCTCCCACATGCCACATCCCCCCTTGTGAAACGCCTCACTGTCAGGTGAAAATAAGCAGCTGCTGACTCCACGTGTATCGGAGGAGGCATGTGGCAGTCCGCAGCCCTCCCCGGATCGGCAGAGGGGGTGGAGCAGCAACCAGGACGGCTCAGAAGAGTGGGGTAATTGGCTGGATACAATTTGGGAGTAAAAGGGGGGAAAATTAAGAAAAAAAAAGGAGAATGCATGGGTAATATGACACGTATTATGTTAGTCAATGTTTTGCAGATATACGGGTTTTGACCACTGCTTTAGTTCCGGTGGAGTGTTTCTGATGGGAGCATTTTATAGTAAGGGACGTGCAAACGAGTGAGAGTAGGCATAGTAATAAGCGAGTGGTATGGAGTGAATATCTGCCGTTTGGCCGGAGAAATAATAAAGAAGTCAACGGAACCTGAAATAACTAATAGCAGAACATTATTTAATCCTGAACGCACTCCTAACCTTACATCGCCATTTGGCCATCTCTTCTTGGTGCCCTGCTACATCATGGGTCCGGGTACACAGCTGTCCACTGTAACAGAACTTTGCCTGTTTTACATATTCTGGTCTAGGTGGTTAACTTGTTGGAGAAACTCAACACACTGGAGAAGGGAGAAAACGAGTTTCTGAGGTATGATCCATGACACAAGCACAGACGTTTGTGTTTGGCGTTTAAATCTATAATCCACAAGATAGAATAAAACGAATCCAGATTAAAACACGAAAAGTAAATCCATGTCTGAGGAGGTAAATTATCACAAATCGGAGGGCACTCACACCTAACACTGACAGAGAACACACAGACTATAGAGTTTCTTGTATAATTTATGATGCAAACAGGTTTAAAACATCAGTATCCCTTTTATAAAACCTTAAAAATGCACCTATGGTAACAATTCCAGTGTCCTGGTATTGAAATTCCCCTTTTACTATTGCCTTTAATGGTAGCAATAAATCCTAATACCAAATGCATAAGGAATACACTGATATTGATAAGCAGGATAATGGCAGGAGAGCTGTGGTGAGCTCAGCTGGGCTGGTCGTCCATTTGAGAGCCTGACTGGAAAGTCTGGATGTCCTCCCCAATGAACTCAGTGACTATGGAGAGAAGAAAGGAAAAAGTCAGAAATCCATCCAACCATCCATCCATCTCAAAGCTACTGATAATTTGTTTTTTGTACTAATTGTGCCAAGCCAAACATTTCACCAGTGATAAGTGTAGCCTAAAAATATGCTTAAACGTTCACCATAATGTGTCCATGGTGATGATACCAGGTTATAAAGCTCAGTGAAACTGCCAGCTGCTGAACAATAGTCCCACCGCAGGACTATAGAGTTGGCATAGTTATCACAAAGAAACTGAAACAGGCAAACTCCTTTCATAAGTGTTTGCGATGAAAAGAGCTCCATCATTCATTCAACCATCTTTTGATCTTCCTATCTCTATCTTTTCATTCATCCACTGATTCATCCATCCATCCATCCACCCATTTATCCTTCTCATTAAGCCAATGATAGTTTGTTTAAATTGTAAAATGGGTGCCATTTCTTAAACTTTCACCAGCATTAAGTGTTGCTAGAAAATATGCTTAAACGTCCACCACAATATTCACAGAGCTGGACTGTAGAGTTGACACAGCTATCGTAAAGAGAGGGAAAGAGGCAAACTCCTTTCTTCGGTGTCTCTGATTCAGTCAACGATATTTTCATTTTCCTATCTGGTTATCTTCTTACTCATCCATCCATCCATCCATCCATCCATCCATCCATCCATCCATCCATCCATCCATCCATCCATCCATCCATCAGTATTTCCTTCAACCCACTTCTATGTCTGAAATACAGTCATTTAGTTTGTCTTGCAAAATATTAGATTATAGTACACACAAACAATTAAGAGAGAAAAACTTGGTAGCCTAAAGCCCATATATATGTACCTTACCTTCCTCTAATGTAATGTGGTGCATTGACGCGGAGGTGGAAAACTCCAGGGGGCTCTCCTGCATCTTGGGGCCAGTCTGCGCATCCCTCTCACCCCCCTGTCCTGCACCCAAACCCCTGCCCTGGGGGTCCCAGCCCTCACAGTGGGAGTATGGCACCGGGTAGAAGTCCTGATAGGCACTCTGGTTGGAGGGAGGGGAGGGGCACACATCCTGAGTATAGGCGGAGTACTGGGGGTAGGGGGAGGTGGGCATGGGAGGCAGAGGGGAGGAGGAGATGGGACTACCAGCGGGGAAGGGGCTAAGAGAGGAGGAGTGGGAGGGAGAAGGCGAGGAGGACAGGTAGGGTGAGTCCAGCCACGGGGAAGGGGAGGGGGGCTGCGGGGCACGGGGGTACAGGGGCGGGAGGAGCTCGGTGAAGCCCAGCTCCAGGTTCTCAAAACTGGGATGGCGCTCAGACAGGGCCGCCCTGCATCCACCGGGATCCTCCACAGCAACTTCGGCCTTGGAGCAGTACTCTTCATGGTGGCCAGGGGCTGGGTACGGGGGGGAGTAGGTGGAAGGGTAGGGGGGCAGGTGGAAGCCTAGGCCTCTCTCCTCAGCTGTGGGGTCACTGCTCAGATGAAGGACCCGGTCCGCCCTTCCAGGGCCACCCACGGGACACATGGTCACCCCTTCCAGGGTCAACACAGAGGGACGAGAGAGGAGAGGGTCCTCTTCTTTAAACATAACTGAAAATGAAAACAAGTTAAAATGAGAGAAAGTCACAATATTCAGTAGTCATAGCCTGGTAGAAATAATATAGACATTCATTTATCAAAAGATATTTCAGCAAAAAACAACGTTTGAACAAAAACATTTTTTCATTGGGTGCCTGATACAAATAATTGCGTTGGTGCTTGAGTAATTCAAGTAATTCCATTTGAATCCATTTAAAATGGAGCGAAGTCACCACTGCTGTTGTGTCAACACGTTCCCCACTACTGAACAAAATACGTGGTTGAACCAGCGTTTTAATAATTGATGTTGTAACATGTTGGTAAAGGTCTTGTAAGAGCTTGCTCTGCCATATCCGCTTGCCAACCACAACAAACATCTTATTCTTCTGCATTTGGCTGCCACGGAAAAGACGCAACATATTATGAGCCATACTTTTTTTCTGGAGAAATACTGACCCAACAGAAACCATTAAAAAAGCAACTACAAAAGCATTCACGATTTTGGATATTTATGGATTAGCTATTGACTTAAATATGCCAGCGATTGAAAATACCATAAAGGACATTTGTTTGCATGTAAATCTTCAGGACTGCAGCTTTAAACTTTAAATACACACAGTAATTGCAGTTTACAGTAAGAGAAAGAGAGAAAGACACTTTATTTTGTCATTGTACAGGTTACAATGAAATTTGTCTTCTGCATTTAACCCATCCTATTGTAAAGGAGCAGTGGGCAGCTGCAGCACATGGGGACCAACTCCAGTTCTTCTTATGCACGCTGATAAAGGTGAATACCCTACTCTTATTCTCCTAGATTTAACTGTTGCCTTTGATACCATTGATTATGCCATTTTACTTGATAGGTTGGAAAAATGGGTTGGTATTTCTGGTACAGCGTTAAATTGGTTTCACTCTTATCTGACAAATAGATATTTTAATGTTTGTGTTAACAATCTTGTATTCTCATCAGTTCCCCTACTGTGTGGAATCCCTCAGGGGTCTGTCCTTGGGCCAATCCTTTTCTCTCTATACATGCTTCTTCTCTCTATACATGCTTCCTCTGGGTAATTTGTTTAGTCACTTTCAAGACATGCCATACTACTGTTATGCCGATGATACTCAGATCTATTTGTCTGCCAAACCGAATATCTGAATCAACTGTCCTCCCTCCATGACTGCTTAGCTGCCACCAAAGACAGGATGTCCCTAAATTTTCTCCATCTAAACCCCGTCAAAACTGAAGTTCTCTTAATTGGTCCTAAGAACTTTGCTACTGCAGTTGATCAGTTTATTGGTCCACTTCATTCAAACATCAAACCTATTGCTAAAAATCTTGGCATCATCTTTGACCAGAAAATGTCTTTTGAGCACCATGTTACTAAGCTGTTTTCTTCAGCTTTGAAATATTGCAAGAATCAGAAATGTTTTGTCTTTTAATGATATCAAAAAATTAATTCACATTTTCATTTTCTCCCGTCTAGATTACTGTAACCCCCTCTACTCTGGCCTCAACCAAGCTACTTTAAATCATCTACAGTTGGTTCAAAATGCAGCTGCTAGACTACTAACTAGAACTAGCCATAGGTCCCATATTACCCCTGTTCTTGCATCCCTCCACTGGCTTCCCATAAAATCCAGAACAATCTATAAGATCCTATTGATTACATTTAAAGCACTGCATGATCTTGCCCTTAGTTATATTTCTGATCTTGTCATTCCTCATTCCACTTCTCGACCACTCCGATCTTCAAACCTCTATCTTTTATCCATTGCTCACTCCAACTGCGAAACGAAAGGTGACCGCGCTTTTGCAGTTTTAGCCCCAAGCCTCTGGAATAATCTCAATCCATTAAATTCGCTGAATCTTTGGACTGTTTTAAGCGGCTTTTAAAACTCATCTTTTCAGGCAAGCCTTTGTATAGATTTCCACCCCTGACTTCTGTTTTGTTTCATTTGTAGCTTGGTCTGTTACTCTCAATGCCATGTTTTTATATTCTTTCAATTAATTTAATGTGTTTATTCGTATTTTTGTTTATGGAGTGTAAAGCGCTTTATAACTGTGTTACAGAAGTGTTATAGAAATAAAATGTTGCTTGCTTGCTTCTTTCCATTGCCTTGCTCAGGGGCACAGGCAGGAGTATTAACCCTATCATGCATGTTTTCTTTTTTTTTTATGGTGGGAGGAAACTGGAGCACCCAGAGGAAACCCATGCAGACACGAGGAGAACATGCAAACTCCACACAGAAAGGAACTGGGATGGCCTGGGGTTCGAACCCAGGACCTTCTTGCTGTGAGGCAACAGTCCTAACCACTGGGCCACTGTGCTGCCCCAGTAGGTATGCATATAAATGTGTGATATTCATACATGTTTGAAGCCTGTGTTAACAGGGACAGGTATACTGTGTTTGACTCCCACTAAGGCCTGCCTTACTGAAAATGTTTGCCGTCATCTGTCCTGTATGCATATGATGAAGTGCTATTGATTAAAGTGCAAACAAAATGACTGTAAAGCCTTTTATGTAGCAAAATTCCATCCCAATCTGAGGTCACAGCAGGTTGAACCCTATTCCAGCGAGCATTGAGAAGAAGTGCAGGGATTCACCCTGAATAGGTCACCCATGCACACAACTAAATACCTGGAGGAGATTAAGCATCTATTTCACCAAACATGTGTCATTTCACATGTCCATGTTTTTGGACATGAAAGCTCCACACAGACAGTCTGGGATTGAAACCAGAGTGATCTTTATTGTGAGGCGACAGTGCCAACCACTTAAACCAAAGAAAGTGAATCAGTTCATCTGGACACGTTTCATCACTCATCTAAGTGACCTCTTCAGTCTCAGCTGACTGCAGGTATCCCCACCCTTATAAACAATACAGTGGCATAACGACCAAAAACAACGACGAGTTTCATATGCAAATTACAGTGACCATTAACTAGAGTTACAATGGCCATGTCTACTATTCACAGAGGATTGGGGAATGTTTGACACCCTGTTCAAACCAGTGTTCCTCCCTATCAAGGATGTGTACATCCTCATCCTTGAAAGAGTGGCAACTGGCCTGTAGATGGGTGTAGACTGTGGAGTCCTGACCGGACGTCTTAGCGCTCCAGTTTTGTGCCACCCTCTTGGCCAGCGTCAGCTTAGTTTCCCCGATGTACAAGTCATGGCAATCCTCCTGGTACTTAACAGCATACACTATATTGCTCTGTTTGTGCTGGGGGACCTGATCCTTGGGGTGGATCAATTTCTGGTGCAGCGTGTTTTGGGGTTTGAAAGCAATTGAGACGTGATGTTTGGAAAATACGCATCTCAACTGTTCAGACACTCCTGCCACATACAGAATCACCACTGGTTTATGCTTAGGCAGCTGTTTTCCTTCTCCTCTCTTCGATTGGCTGGTGCAGTGTTTTGGGTGTCACAGCACTGTAAGATGGTGACAGATGTACTCCCCCCCTCTCGGTTCAGGGATGGCCGGCCCCTCTTCACACGAAGAAGTGACTTTAGATGCGTAATGAAACGTTTCTCCCACCAAACATTGTGTCCAGATGAAATGATTAAACTTTCTGGGCTTTCATGTCTTCATGCATACTCAATAATCCAGGTAAAGAAATGAACTGATTCACCCTTCTGGGATTTCTGGGATTTCCTTACCTGGATTATTGAGCATGCATCAAAAAACTTAAACCACCGACACACACAAATGATGAATGTAATGACAACGAAGGAAAAAAAGAAACAGGGAAAAAAAATATGGAGGGACACAAGGGAATAAACAGAGGTGTAGGTGTGAGACTCACTGGGAAGGTACTTGAAGCAGTGGGTGCTACTCCTTTTCCGTTTCCCATTTGAGACATAGAGACAGACAGGCACAGGCCAACTCACGGACAGATCGCTGTAGGCAGGAACCTTCACACACAGCAAACACTGGGAGGACAGAGACGTGTGGACACAGATCCCTTAATCGATGAATATCGGATATACATTTCAAGTTCTGGATTTCATGGATAGCCATGTTTTTTTTTGTTGTTTTTTTTTAGCCTTTTTCTTCCCAGTTGCACTTGGCCAATTACCCTATTTACCAATCCGTCCTGGTCATTGCTCCAACCCGCTCTGCAAAGTCTGGGAGGGCTGCAGGCTAGACTACCACATGCTTCCTCCGATACATACTTTTCACCTGACCGTGAGGAGTTTCGCCAGGGGGACGTAGCACATGGGAGGGTCACGCTATTCCCCCCCGTTGCCCCTCCCCCCCGAACAGGTACCCTGACCGACCAGAGGAGGTGCTAGTGTGTCTGTAGGGACGCCCAACCAGGTAACACAACGATTCGATCCGGCGATCCCCATGTTGGTAGGCAACAGAATAGACCGCCATGTATTTTTGCAGATAAGAAGAATTTGACTTGGTAAGATTGTCAGCATAAAAAACAAAAACCAAAACAAGGACATAATCACGATGTTCTACAGTAAAAAAAGGGTGTCTAATTAAATCTATTAGACAGTAGGTACACACAAAGATCATCAAAATATATTCTGGGTGCATAATATGATCTCTGATAGACACGGTAAACGCGCCACTCGTTGCCACGAGAGTAAATTATCAATTCACTTTTGAAATTACAGAAATTCAGTGTGACTCAGGTAAATTCAACCTAGTTATGCATGCATAGATCAGAAAGCAGACCCGAGCTATAGTCTAAAAACTTCCTTTGGATAAGTTGATTTGTTTGCAATGCGATGACTCCACTAGCCAGGGTTTAGCAACATCATGGACTCCATATATAGCGCTCCAATGGGAAGCGTTTTATGATTATAATCACTTCAAACATTCCAATGTGCCTGGGTGCACGTGCGCGCGCGCACACACACACACACACACACACACACACACACACACACACACACACACACACACACACACACACACACACATACCTCATTACTGTTGTTGCATTCAAAATGTACATTCCACCATGCTAGCACAAATACACAGATACACACATACACACACACACACAAACAAACAAGCACATGTACATAAATACACACGTGCATGTGATTACCTCATTACTGTTATTGCGGTCAACATGTGCCTCCTCCTCCCACTGTAACTTGCCATCTGATAGATAAGAAACAACAGCTATTAGCAATGACACGCATAGCCTCAACAGACAAATACACACACACACACACACATACATACACACAATGCACACTATTGCATTCAACCCCTATTTTGATTTAACAGAATTTTCTTCCACCAGGGGTCAGATTTAGGAATCAACAAGTTATCTCTAACGCAGTTTATTTTTGGGTACAAAACGTTATTGTGTGTTCCACATGTCACAGATAAATTAAAACACATCAAAAAACACTGAGGGTTTTTTTCTATACATTAGAACACATTAAGATATACTGATCAGGAATCAATGTCCACTTTTCTTCTTATGCAAACACAGGAAGAGAAGAGACACACACACGTGCGCACGCACGCGCGCGCGCACACACACACACACACACACACACACACACACACACGTGTATCTTTCTCTCACTCTCTGTAGCCATTTACCTGTCCCTCTCTCCATGAAGACTACTCTGGAGATGGGCAAGAAGTTGGTGCCAGCCAGCAGTAGCTCCTCCCCTCCCTCCACAGAACAGGAAGTCAGACTAACTGATTCTATCACTGGCAGCTCCTGGGCCGAACGCTGGGCTGAGAGAGAGAGAGAGAGAGAGAGAGAGAGAGAGAGAGAGAGAGAGAGAGAGAGCGAGAGAGAGGAAAGGGGATTGAGACACAGGTAAACACAATTGGCCGTGTCTCTGAGTGGGAAGCCAGATGTGGGTATCGGTTGGGGCGCCTGTTTGGGGGGGAGGGGGAACTGGGGGGGAAAGCATGATCCTCCCACGTGCCACATCCCCCTGGCAAAACTCCTCCTGTCAAGTGAAAAGAAGCGGCTGGCGACTCCACATGTATTGGAAGAGGCATGTGGTAGTCTGCAGCCCTCCCCGGCTTGGCAGAGGGGGTGGAGCAGCGACCGGGATGGCTCGGACGAGTGGGGTAATTGGCCGGGTACAATTGGAGAGCAAAAGGGGGGAAATCAAAAACTCAAAGTAGAACTGAGGGCACATAATCCTCTCTGCCACTACTCACAGCATTCGATGGGTAGGGAGGCCACCTGAAGAGCCAGTACCCGACCGGGCGGGGCCACAGGGGGCGCTAGCGGCAGATGGATGCGAAAAACCAAACGAACGCGCGTGTTCTTTCTGCCAACATCTGTCTCTCCTTTCCTCAGCTCAATGTCCGAGTTCCTCAGCTTCAGAATCCCAGCGCAGTCAATACTGAGACACAGAGACAGATGCTTTCTGTATAAACTAATATCACATTGAGTATATTTAAGGTAGCCTGTATAATAAACATACCAAATACAAATGTAGCAGTAACTATTACTAGACTTGTATACAATCTTGATTGATCATTCTTTAATCTTTAATTAAGGTTAGCTATCAGATGCAGATCTAAGTCTTTGTATCTAAATCATATTTTACATCTAAGGCATTTGACTGACACTGTTGTCCAGAGGGACTTCCAATGACTGCAACGGCAGACTAAGATTAGATTCCTGGATTGTCAACATTGTGAGCAACCATTGCAGCAGCACTAAAAGGAGTACAACAGTCAAAGCCACAACAAATCAACAACAGATGTAAAACGTACTGCAGTTTCTCTGGCATGGGAATGTATGATAACGAAACAGTTAAAATTTCTCCCCTTCTACTTTCATACTTCCTTGCTCTCTCTCTTTCTCTCTCTCTTTGGCTGACTCACAGTGCAGTCATGTTGGTCTCGGGGCTGAGGGGTATATCCAGCAGTTTGGTGCCAGCCTGGACGCTCTCCTGACTGGCAGTGCCCACCATCTTCCCTGTCACCCTGAGGCGGGGGGGGGGGGACACAACCATTTCAAACAAATGCCAATTTATATACTGTAGACAACTTTATTAATAGGAGCTATGATCAACATCACACTGGTTACAGTTCTCATGGGCAACCAATTTATTTGATTCTACATTTCTTAGTTCCTTTATGTGTGTTTTGAAAAGCTTTATTCTCCAAAAGTTTCAAAGCAAAACCTGCATGGTTTGATTGCTGATGAGACAGAGCTTTGTGGGTTTGATTGTCTTGCACAATTACCTATGATCGCCAGACTTTACTGGACATAAGATTAGATGTTCCCAACAGCTGGAAGCTGTGGGACGTGCCGAGAGAGATTATCTACAACAAACAGGTACCACCATGGAGTAATGGCTTCAGGCCGTGCTGTCAGAGGCAAGGTAAATGAGGTGGCACCCTAGTTAGGCTACGATGGCGTCCTACCCGGCCCCCGATTCCTAGCATACTGCTGTCTAACGTCCAGTCCCTTGACAACAAGCTGGACTAACTTCATTGCTGAATCGGCTCTCAAAGGGACATGAAAGACTGTTGTGTGTTCTACTTTACAGAGACTTGGCTGGGCTCTAATACACCTGATAGGGCTATACAGCCGGGGGGAGGGGGGGGGGATCTGTGCACTGCATGGACCGTTCCATGATGATTACTGGCAAGGTAAATGGAGGTGGTGTATGCTTCTTTATTAATAACAATTCATGTCGTGCTGATGTGGAAATAGTATCTCAGTCCTGTTTGCCAGTGTTGGAACAACTAGCAATAAGGTGCAGACCATTCTATCTCTCAAGGGAATTCCCATGCATGTTGCTAACTGCTGTCTACATACCGCTGCAAGCTGCAGCAGGTGCTGGACAAACTGTATGGAGACATTAGCAGGGAGAACTTGCACCCTGAGGACATTTCAATTATGGCGGGGGACTTTATTCACTGTAACCTGAAATCTATGCTACTAAAATTTTACTAATATGTCACCTGCCCAACCAGCGGCAATAAGACTCTCAACCACTGTTACTTCATGGTCAAGGCAGCTTACAGGTCTATCCTATGACATCACTTTGGGAAATCTGACCACCTGTCAGTGTTCTTGCTTCCTTCCTACAAGCAGCAAATGAAGTGCGCGCAGCCCACTGTGGGGACAGTACAGTGCTGGACTACAGAACACGAATCCCAACTTTAGGGATGTTTTGAATCAACACACTGGTCAGTCTTTAAGGATTCAACTTCAAGTTTGGATGAGTATGCTGAATCAGTCGCTGGCTATGTTAGAATCTGTGTGGATAACTGTATCCCAGTATGGACTATTTGCTCCTACCCCAACCAGAAGCCCTGGATTAATAGCAACATTCATCTGAGGTTGAGGGAGCATGCCACTACTTTTAAATTGAGGGACAAGGAATACTTTAAATTTAGGGACAAGGAATGCTACAAAAAAATTCAGGTATGACTTAAGGGGAGCCATCAAAGCTTCTAAAAGACAATATAAGGACAAACTGGAAAATGACTACAGTGGCTTTGACTCGTGACACATGTGGAGGGAGCTGAAGGCAATTACAGACAATAAATCTAAACCCAGTGTGGCTATCAACACCTCTGCTTCTCTTCCGGATGAGCGTAACAACTTTTATACCCGCTTTGAAGCTCACAACTTGGACCCAGTGACAGCAACACAATGCCCACCCGATGAAGTCGATCTACAGGTATCAGAGGCTGATGTGAGTAAAACTTTTAAAAGGATTAAGGCTCGTAAAGCTGCTGGCCCAGATGGCATCCCTTCCTGTGTCTTGGCTATTTGATTTCCTGACAGGCCTGCCCCAGACTGTGAGAATAGGTAAAACATACTGATCTAAAATAGTTCTTAGGAACGGCGTGCCTCAGGGCTGCTCTCAGTCCCCTATTGTACTGTCTGATTACACATGACTGTGTAGCCAAATATGACAACAACAGCATCATTAAATTCACAGATGACACCACAGTGATTGGACTAATAAGCGACAGTGATGAGAGGGCCTATAGTGCTATGGTGCCATGGTAACAACCTCACTAAATGACAATGTCAAATGAAATCGTTGACTTTAGAAAGATCAGAGGAAATCACATTCGTATTTCCATCAATGGGTCATCTGTTGAAATTGTGTATAGTTTTAGATTTCTCAGTTTACACGTCACAGACACCCCCACATGTTCTCTCAACACCAGTTGCAACCTGAAGAAGGCACAGCAGAAATTGGATTTTCTAAGGCATCTCAAAAGTTTTGGTATGAGTGCCAAAACTCAACTTTGGTGTGAGTACCAAAACTCTTATGAACTTTTATCGCAATATCTTTATGCATGCTCAATAATCCAGGTAAGAAAATCAAAGAAAGTTGAATCCGTTCATTTGGACAAGTTTATTGACAGAAACATTTCATCACTCTCCTATGTGACCTCTTCAGTCTAAACTGACTGCAGGTATCCCCACCTTTATAAACAATACAGTTGCATAATGACTGAAACCAATGATCAGTTACATGTGCAAATATGCATGACCATTAGCTAGAGTTTCAATGGCCATGTGTACTATTCACATGGCCAGTGGCTACTCTTTCAAGGATGAGGATGTGCACATTCTTGATAGGGAGGAACACTGGTTTGAAGAGGGAACGACCATCCCTGAACCAAGGGGGAAGGGGAGGTGGGAGCTAAGAGTACATCTATCGCCATCTTGCAATGCTGTGATTGCAAACATTCCCAAATCCTCTGTGAATAGTACACATGGCCATTGAAACTCTAGTTGATGGTCATTCCCATTTGCATATGAAACTGATCGTTGGTTTCGGTAGTTATGCAACTGTATTTTTGTAAGGGTGGAGATACCTGAAGTCAGTTGAGACTTAAGAGGTCATTTAATGAGTGATGAAACGTTTCTGTCAATAAACATTGTGTCAAGATGAACGGATTCAACTTTCTTTGATTTTATCACAATACCGCTGAGTGTGTCTTGACAGGCTGAATCACAGTGTGGTTTGGTGACCTGACTGCTCAGGACTGCAGATTGCTTCAAAGGACTGGAAAGACAGCACCAAAATCATTGTCATGGAAGTACCACAACTTCTTAATATTTACACCACTCGCTGCAAAAAGAAAGCCTGAAACATCATCAAGGACACCAGCCTCCCCACATGAAGAATGAAGAAATGAAGACTCAAAGGATGATGCGTACCTCTGATATACTGAGAATATATGTACCTAGCACTACACTTTTTTTTCCTGTTACACTGTTAGATGCTTGAAGCTGAGTTAAGTCAATTACTGTATCGCATTACAGCACCGTACCTGTGTATCTGATAGAAAGGATGGGGCCTGATAGATCGGTCGTCAGCTGTTCCAACAAAAACCTGGAGGGACAGCGGCTTCCTCTCTGTGTAGCCACACAACTGTGGAGAGAGACAGCGTAAGAAAACACATCAAACCAATCGAAGTTGCTCCTAAACATTAGTGTCCCCCCCCCCTAATGGTTAGAAAACAAATGTCAAAAACTTGCTGAATTTATTAACTAACCTACTTTATCAAAAATTACAGTTTAGACTGAAGAGGTCACGTAGATGAGTCATAAAACGTTTCTCTCTCAATAAACATTGTGTCCAAATGAGCTGATTCAACTTTCTGTGATTTTATTACTTGGATTACTGAGCATGCATAAAGTCAAATTTACATGTTTATCTTTACCTTAACAACAGGATGTCCTGCTGGTGCAGCCTTGACGGCCCCCCTGCTTCCCTCTGTCTCATAATGAGCTCTGTGGTGTGGGCGGGGCTGCACCTCGATCCGCAGCTCATATTGGTCAAACTGAGATGGCAGCGGCCAATCAAGCGGCGGCAGGGCATTAGACCTGGAAGTAATAATATTAATAATAATAATAATAATAATAAAAAAAAAATCATATAGCACTTTTCTGAAACAACGTTACAAAGTGCTTTACAAAAAAATAAAACCAGACAAGGCAAAAATAAGTAAGAGTAAAAATTAAAACAGTATAAATAAATAAAGACAAATATCAAACATTTTTAAAAGCTTGAAGTACATTCGATAAAAGAGTGTTAGTCAATAAAGTTCATATTGCATTATGTTTTATGATAACTAGTAACTTGGGGCTCTTGGTGGAGTCAATTGAGTTGTCTGTATTTCACGACGGCTTGCTGGTGATTGGTAATGAACTTCAGGTAATTATTTTGCCCCAACACATGAGGATGGCTTTTTATTTATTTATTTGGGGGGGTTCCCCTTTTTTTCTCCCCAATTGTACTTGGCCAATTACCCCCCTCTTCCGAGCCATCCCGGTTTCTGCTCCACCCCTCTGCCAATCTGGGGAGGGCTGCAGACTACTACACGCCTCCACCAATACATGTGGAGTCGCCAGCAGCTCCATTCCACCTGACAGTGAGGAGTTTCGCCAGGGGGACGTAGCGCGTGGGAGGATCATGCTATTCCCCCAAGTTCCCCCACCCCCCTGAACAGGCGCTCCAACCGACCAGAGGAGGTGCTAGTGCAGCGACCAGGACACACACCCACATCTGGTTTCCCACCCACAGACACGGCCAATTGTGTCTGTAGGGACGCCCGACCAAGCCGGACACGGGGATTTAAACTGGCGATCCCCATGTTGGTAGGCAACGGAATAGACTGCTACACTACCTGGACACCCTATAAGCATGGCTTTTTGAAATAGAGCTCCTCGTGTGTCCTTGCCTGAACAGAGGACTGTGAGCATTGGCACGGGTCCTGCCCCAACCAAGGGCAGGGGGCACAGACAAATAGTCCATGCCCAGAGACGGGAGCTCTCTCCTCGGCTGGTGGAGCTCTGGCAGTGAGCAGGGGGAACTGTGGCCTGGAGCCTGCTCCTGATCCACCTCCCTGGGAGACAACTGGAAGCAAGGGGGAAAAAAACAAAACAAACACAAAACAAACTCAGCATTTTTTTTCAGGCAGTATAGAGTACCAGATGTGTGGGGTTTGCCACATTCAGACAATTGTGAGTGTCAAGTAAGCAGTCAATGAATGTAAAAGATATTGCATTGACTCAAGTAGCTTAGGTTGACTTGCACTTTTCTGATCTATAAAACAATCTCCACCTATCTGATAAGAGAGTTAAACAAATGTTATTATTATCAATAAAAACTATTTGATGCAGATAATACATAATGAGTTTGTATCTATTATTGGGAGTGATGTGAAAGCTGCATTTCCACTTTAAAATTGTGGATTTTTAACAATCCTAATCTTAAACACCAACATACAACTGCATGCTTATCATGATGTGCAGATTTAAACATTGTTACTAATGTGCTGCCCTGTTGTTGTTGTTTGTGTGTTGTGTCCTGTTTTTTAAAAATAAAAATGGTTGATCACAAAAAAAAAACGTGCAGATGAAATGGTAACGGAGTCCCAAAGACGAGTGCACTCTAAAAAACTTCTTCAGTTGCTTTGTCAGAGACATCAAATATGTATCAGAGAAACAGGACTTGCACATTAAATTGAATGCTCCAAAACAGATTCATTCCAGCACAATTAATGCCTTGACTAAAAATGTCCTGATGACGATGGATGAATAAACTGGTAAACCATATCGCTTAATGTAAACTCAGCCAAATATGCAGAAATGGATCCAGCCTGCTCACCTGTTCCAATGACGTCTTCCTGGTTTTCTGAGGAATACTGACCTCACAGCTGCTTGGAGGAGCTTGTGACTGAGTGGTGGAGTCACCTCCCTCCAGGATGCATCCATGAAGCTCCTCTGAGTAGCTTCCCCTCCGCGAGGTGCAGGGGGATGCTAGCGGGGAGTTTCTACGCTTCTTACCACCTGGGGAGGTGGGCCTGGAAGAGGGTGAGAGGCTGAAATTGACTGTGGCTTCGTTTAGCTCCTCCTCCTCCACAAGCAGCGAATCACAGCTGGAGGCGGGGCTTAGCCAGCCACGAGAGGAGGGGCTGGAAGCTGGGCTGGGGCTGGGGCTGAGGGAACTGGGACCTCCATCACGGTAGGAGAAAGGGTCCAGCAGGGGGAGATAGAGGCGCTCCCGGTCCCAGCCACTGCCACCTCCTCCGGTGTCCCAGTAGTTGGAGCCTGGTGGGGCTAGGTCATCCTCAGGGGAGATGGTGGTTATCTGGATGCTGGGGCACTCGACCACTCGAGACTCAGATACCTAGAGGGGGGAGAGAGAGAAAGAGAAAGAGAACTGACTTTTCATCATTTCATCTATCTATCTATCCTATTCATCTCTGTATCTTTGCAGAAAGGTGGTGGTGCAGACGGCAGCCTTGTTTCTGCACTCTCTGGTACTTCTTCTGTTTTTGTTTATTTGTTTAGTTTCCAGCTCTCACTCTCTGATCACATTCAGCAGGGAAGAACTTTTAAAGATAGATGGCCAAAGATAGAAGGCCTCTTTGACTCCTCAGAGGCCATCTATGTGAAGACGGAATGACCATCCCTGAACCGAGAGGGACCCTAAAAGTACATCTGTCGCCATCTTACAGTGCTGTGATTGCAACCATTCCCAAATCCTTTGTGAATAGTACACTTTGCCATTGAAACTCTAGTTAATGCATATGAAACGGTCGGTTGTTATATAACAACTGACTGTTTCAAGTAGTTTATTCAAGTGTGCTATTAGTATACTAATTTTAAACTAAAGATCAGTGAGTATGCTTTCAGTTTACTTTTTAAGTACTTATCAGAGATATGCTAAACAAAATTATACTTAAGTTACTTACAAGTATACTACTATTACATTGATATTAAATATAATATAATTGAAATATACTTCAACTTTACATAAATTTATTACTAAAATAAACTTCAAGTATACTATTTTTTGTAAGGAATGCCACTGTATTGTTTATAAGGGTGGGGATACCTGCAGTCAGTTGAGACCGAAGAAGTCACTCAGATGAGTGATGAAACATCTCTCTCTCAACAAACATTGTGTCCAGATGAACTGATTCAACTTTCTGTGATTTTCTTAACTGGATTATTGAGCATGCATAAAGACAATAAACCCTGGTTCACAGCAAAACTCAGGCAGCTTTGTCAGGCCAGGGAACGAGCCTACAGGAGTGGAGATAGGATCCTGTACAACCAAGCCAGAAACACACTGACCAAGGAGATCAGAGTTGCCAACTCTGAAAAGCTTAAAACTGGATTTCAGCTAATGATCCTGCATTTGTGTGGAGAGGCCTGCAGGACATTACCAACTACAGGAAACACTCCTCTCACACTGTAGAAAATAATCTTTATGCATGCTCACGGTAGAAAACCTTCAACTAGCTGACGACTTGAATGTGTTTTAGTGCAGGTTTGATCAGCCCGCTATCACACCCCTCATCAGCTCCAATTCAGACATCACACAACCAACTGCACCCCTGCCATCACCCCTCCTCTCCCCCCTGACTCCCCACCGGCACTGATGGCCTGTGTGTCAGCTCTTCCAGAAACAGAAGATCAGGAAGGCACTGATGGCCTGTGTGTCAGCTCTTCCAGAAACAGAAGATCAGGAATGCACCAGGCCCAGATGGCATGTCACCCTCCTGTCTGATAGCCTGCACAGACCAGCTGGCCCCCATCTTCACACAGATCTTCAACAGATCACTGGAGCTGTGTGAAGTCCCCTCCTGCTTCAAATGCTCCACTATCATCCCAGTCCCCAAGAAAACCTCCATCACTGGACTGAACAACTACAGGCCAATTGCTCTGATGTCTATGGTCATGAAGTATTTTGAGAGACTGGTGTTGACCCCCCTGAAGGACATCACAGGCCCCCTGCTGAACCCTTGCAGTTTGCCTACTGGGCAAACAGGTAAAGTGGATGATGCAATCAACATGGGACTGCATTACATCCTGCAACACCTTGACTCCTCAGGGACGTATGGAAGGATCTTGTTCATGGACTCCAGCTCAGCATTAAACATCATCATCCCAGAAGTCCTACTCACCAATCTCACCTAGCTCACTGTGCCCGCCCCCACCTGTCAGTGGATCACAAACTTCCTGACAGACAGGAAGCAGCTGAGGCTGGGGAAAATCACATCCAGCAGCCGGACAGACACTACTGGTGCCCCTCAGGGATGTGTGTTCTCCCCACTGTTTTTCTCCCTCTACACCAACGACTATACCTCAGGAGACCTGTCCGTTCAACTCCTGAAATTTGCAGATGACACAACTGTCATTGGCCTCATCTGAGACAGAGATGAATCTGCATACAGATGGGAGGTCAAACAATTGGCCCTGTGGTGCGGTCACAACAACAGGAGATGAAAACGCTCAAAACTGTGGAGATGGTGGTGGGCTTCAGGAGGAGCCCCACATCACTGCCCACCTCAACATATTCAACAGCACTGTGTCGGCCATGGACTCCTTCAAGTTCCTGGGTTCTACAATCTCCCCGGACCTGAATTGGGAATCCAACATCAACACAGTTATCAAAAAGGCCCAGCAGGATGTACTACTTGCGCCAGCTCAGGAAACAAAACCTGCATCAGCAGCTGCTGATCCAGTGCACACTGCAGTCATTGAGTCTGTTCTCTGCACTTGCATCACTGTCTGGTTTGGATCGGCCACCAAACAGGACAGGAACAGACTACAATGGACAGTTAGGTCTACAGAAACAATTATCGTGCCGGCCTGCCAACCATCCAGGACCTATACACCTCCACAGTCAGGAAACGGGGTAGGCAAATCACTGCAGGCCCCTCACACCCTGGACACAACCTGTTCCAACTTCTCCCCTCTGGTAGGCACTACAGAACACTGTTCACCAAAACCACCAGACACAGGAACAGTTTCTCCCCCCTCGCTGTCACAGTTATGAATGGTTAAGTCACTGTGGCACTGTGCAATAACCCTGGATCACTATAATAACCACTGTACCTACATATTATATATAGCTATATATATTCTTTAAATGTATTTCTGTCTCAAATACAAATGTGAAATACATTTTACTCACGACTATCTGAACAGGCTATAAACTGTACATAAACACCAACTATATGTATATATAGTAACTTTTTTACCCGTTTAACATTTATCTCAGCACTCCTTGCACTCTTCGCTTCTTTGCACTGTTTATATCCTGTTTACAGTTCACAGAAACGGTTTCACCTATATATAGTCATTCCTTGTATATTCCTGAAAATTATTCCTGAAGCTCTCTCTCACACACACACGCACACACACACACACACACACATATATATATATATATATATATATATATATATATATTATTATATATACGTATATGCTTGTACTGTCTCATAAAAAATTTACTTGACTCAGTGGCTTATTTTGCTCCTTATTTGTTGAGCACTTTCCCTACCGTTGAGTGTTTCTTTTGACAAAGTTTTTTTTCTTGTCGTATATATACATACATGTATATTATAATTGTATAATATTAATTAATCATGTTATATAATTAATAATCAATATTAATAATTATATATTAAGATTATTTATGAGGATATTCCTGAAGATTGTTGTGTTGTTATTCTGTGTAAGTACATTTAGAGCCACTAAACTGGAGTCAAAATCCTTGTATGTGTAAGCATACTTGGCCAATAAAGAGGATTCTGATCTATCTATCTATCTATCTATCTATCTATCTATCTATCTATCTATTTATCTCCAGGGATGACATGCGTTCCATCTCTGACTTCTTACCTGTACGGAGCGCGCTGGCAGGCTCTCATAAGTCCCGCTGAACTCCCTCACCAGGGCCCTCCGCGGGGGCGGGGAATGCATCCCGGCACGCTGATTGGATGAGGGTGGTGGGCTGGGGATGTTCATTGGCTGGTTTGTATGGGTGGCAGCCAGGTGACTATCTGCAACTAATAGAAATATTTTCAGTCAGAGGGTGTGGCAAAAGGAATACCTCACCTGTGAATGATCGGAGTTAGGCCCTGATTGGGCAACATCAGCAAGTCCAAAACTGTCCTGTTTTCAAACTTTCCTCAAAGTGTGGAAATTAAAGGCTGACATTGGATAGTTGTCACACTTCCACAGAAAAGTTATGGTAACGGTGAAAAAAATTAGTCATTTTTGCTGTTTGCTCTCATGGTTTCAACATAACATTGGCGCTGGTAAATAATCAAAATCCAAACGAGTTTGATCCTTTGCCTGAAATCCAACGGCAAATTATCAACCGAGGCTCGCTGACTCAATATTGACAAGACTGGCTGTGTCCTATAGCCAACTGTTTCAAAATCTGATCCCTCGTTAGCATAATCAAAACTGAGACACAGGTCGAACTGTGTGATGCTCGTTAGTTTAAAGAGTATATATTTGGGGTTTTGTTGACCAATAACCATTTATTAACCATTATGTGGCACTCTCCTGAACTTCGCCAGAGGTGTGGACGCTTTGAAACAAAACAGTTCTTCCCAATCAGGTATCGCTGATGCTCCAGAGTGTGCAAATCTTTATTTTAATCGAAACCTGACACCGGCTGATTTCACTATGTCCTCCCATGTGTTGTTAAAGGTTGGCCTAGTGTTTGGTTCCAACTACTAAAATGCACACTCGCAGGCCCCGACAGCAGAATGGTTGGGCACTTCTGCCTTGAAGAACATGCAACCAAAGTGAAATATCAGGTTCAGCAGTCTGCTTTAACTGTGGTAGCTCGGCCTGTTGTTTTGTGTTCATGTCTCAGGTGTGGTACCATGCACTTTATGCCAGTGTGGGTGGGAAAAAATAAGTGGGTGGGTGTGAGGGGTATTTGTGTGCGTGCGTTTGTGTGTGTGTGTGTGTGTGTGTGTGCGTGCGTGCGTGCGTGCAGACTGAAAAATGGAGGGGGGCGGGGGCAGTGAGGGGCAAAGGGAAGGAGGGAGGTGTGTATGGGGTGCGTTCTCAGTACACAGAGGTTGAGGTTCCTTCCCAGATGGCAGCTGTTAACTTTACTCACACGCACAACTGATTAGAACCACATTGAGCCTGGGCTACGCACACATACGTAGACAAATACAGACACGCAAATGGCAAATGCATGCACGCACACATAAACAAGCATACAGTGGGATACACATGCTAACAAACAGACATACACACGTTACACAGTCATGCAACACTCAGGCGCACACAACAAAAAATATATCTATGCACACATGCGGGATGCACACACATAAACACACACACGTGCACACACACACACGCATAATTTACTGCAAGAACAGGCGTGCAGTTGAGTAGCGAGGATGCACATCACAGCACATGCAACCACACACATACACACACACACACACACACACACACACACACACACACACACACACACACACACACACACAAACAAACTTCCCCTCTGTAAATCCATACACACAAATACAAGCACACGGACATGTGACTGCACACAGACACATGCAAAAGATGGGAGTAGGTTTTTCCTCGCAGGAAGTGGCAAAGTGAGACTGAAAGCGGCCAAGCTCAAGCGTAAGGATGCCGTACAGCGTCAGTAGACGTTAAAGAGGAAAGCCTCGGAGACGCACTGGCGTCTGTACGTCGGTTACGTTTAGCTCGTGTGATATTATCCAAGAAAGGCTCTGACCAGGGTTGCTATTTGAATCAAGGTGTGATGGCGCGCCCTCCGCTCTCTCGCCCGTCACGCCGCCGTCCGGCTCGGCGGCGCGCAGCGGGGATGCGCCCTGCAGCGGACGCGGCGGGTCCTCCTCAAAAACCAACTTGAACTCCAACTCGCCCTCCTCCCAGCCAGATCCCGTCGCGGCCCCCATCACCCACAGCAAGAGATGTAGATATTAACAAGAAGAAGAAGAAAAAAAAGAAAAAACCCGCGGTGCAGATACAGGGATATCTGCGTCGGTTAGAATCTCCCCCTTGATGAAAGTCCAGAATATGACAAACGACGTTTCCCAAACTCTTAATTGGGTCCTAGTTGTGTCTCATTGCACAACTGTACGCGGCTCTCCTTGAGAGGTTTGGGAATAACTTGAGGAAACTCCCCCCCCCCCCCCTCCACAATCTTCTCAGGCGATGAGGACCGGGAGCTCGAAGAGTTGTAAATTCTTCATTCTCGGCGTTCCCAGTTCCTCGGAAAGGATAATCCCGGATCACAGATATAATATCTCTATATGTGGCCGATCTGCCATCCTAGCTCCCTCGGCATCCTTTCTTCCTCCCCGTTTAGGGAAGAAGAAAAAAAAAGTTTATCAAATATTTTTTGTCGTCCTTTACCCTTAATTGCATCTGGGTGGGTTTCCCAGCCCCCTGTTGGTCCGTTACTCATTACCCATAGGACCATTTGCATGTCAATCATGGAATCCCCCTCCCCAACCCCGACTGCTTTTACCCCCTCCCTCCCCCCCAACACACACACACTCCCCCCACAGAGGAGTCTCTCCAAGTTAAGAGTCGTTTCGCTTCCCCTCCTGACGTTGGTTTGTAACACCGACGAGAAATTGGGTCAACACTCTTCTACGTTTCAGAGTCATTCCTCAGCAAAGTTTATTTATTTTCTTTACCCTTCCAACATAATTAGGCTGCGTTTAAGTGCCACCCTCCGAGCATCAGTGTGTGTGTGTATGTGTGTATGTGTGTGTGTGTGTGTGGCACACTTTTAATGATACGGTCATCCTCGTCACGAGCCTCACTCACAGCAAAGCCAATCATCGTTTAAAAAAAGTGGGCTTGTTGGCCAGCAGGCCGTGCGAGGAGGCTTTTCTAACGGACCGTGGCGTTAACTGTCAGTTTGTGAACAGTGAAGGGCCCATTTCCTGTGGCGCAGAACATGACAGCCCCCTTTTTGGCTGTCACTTAGTCTTCGCCTCCCTTTTCCACCCCCTCTAGCCCCCCCCACACACACACACACAACCCCCCCATACCCTGTGCACCAGCCCGCCTCTCTTTTCCCCAAATTCACGTCCCTCCTTCGTCGACTCTTCCAGGCTCACTCCCTCCTTCTCCCTCTTTCACCCCCCCATCCTCGCCCCGAGAGATCTGTTTCTTATTATCCTCTAGTCTGCTCTCTGTCTGAGCCGGGAGACGAAAACCTTAAATAAACACACACATACACTCTCTCTCTCTCTCTCTCTCTCTCTCTCGCTCTCTCCTTTCTCATTCTCAGTCTAGCTCAATGCCCCACCCCCCAACCCCTAAACTTACCCCCCAATTCTCACAATCATTAAGCTTATATGTTGTACTGCTGTGTTTGTTTCAGCCTCACTCTTTCTCTCTCTCTTTCTCTCTCTCTCTCTCCCTCTCTCCATCCTCTTGGGGTTGTGTGGGAAGGCCGTGTATCCTGGAGAGCTCTCAAGATGTTGCCGTCTGGTCGGGAAGTGAAAAAGTGCTACCACTCTGTTGAGGTCTCGTCTAACACAGCCTTCATGGAAACTTCTGGGCTTGCAACAGTGTGCAACGTCCGCCCTGAGCAGAATTATCTGACGAGTGAACATCATGTCTCGGGACATTATCAGGCCAGCGTCATTTATTGTAGGCTTGCGTTAGTTTTTATCGTTGCCTTGCTTTGAATTTACGCTCCCCACATTTGAATGCATCCCTACAAACGTACCATGAAGTTGAAATTAAATTTGAAAAAGGGTTACGATAAGACAAGACCCTTGGTTTTAAAAAATGAAACGCTTTTTGGGGCCTTGAGACTGTAAGGGCTCAGATTTAGGCCTTCTCCTCACGGTGCAGTTGAATTATTTGAATGGACTGTTGAATGACGGATGTATGCAGTTCGCTTGTATTGTGCAATGGATGCTTGACACATTTTTAAAAGGGAGGAGGAAGAGAGGGAAACGATTCCCGTGAATGTGTTGCCATCATGTGGTAAAACAGTAGAACTAGTTGACTGTAACTTTGCCACCGCCGTTTTGATAGCCCGAGGGCGTATGTTACATTAAGGCAACACAAAACACACGCTGAACAAATGTCTTGACTCCTGTCACACTCTGCAGGCACAGGAAACACATGGCTGAGATGACAGCTTGGATGTTCACACGAATGGGCCAAGAATCCATCAACAGGACCATGATATCCATTCAAACCTCACTTTAGGCCAATAACAGGGCAGCTGATAAGATAGTAAGCTACATGAGGGTTTCTTTTATTATTTTGAAAAAGTTGGCATTACAGAGGAACATCTGTCAGCAGGGATGTGGCATGGTTTAACTTGTGACATGTAACCACGTGCTTCAGTGATATCTTAACAGCAGCTTGCAGTATGAGAAAATTACTTTTTCCTTATGACTCAAATGGTGTTTTGCCTTGACAGATGTGGCAGTGATGGAAATAGAAGAACCACATAGCCACCGTGATCCTCTTTTCCAGCATGGAAAATGGCAAATGTCTTTCATCTGGACGGCACGCTTGCAGCTTTGTGTAGATGAAAGCAAATGTTTGTGCATGCTACGAAGTTAAGTCGTCAGTGAATGTCTCACTCCCTTTTCTTGTCCTCTAGTTTTGCCCTTTCCCTCAAGACTGGTGTAGGACTGAAAACTAGTGGATGAGAGCAGCATGCGTAAAACTGCCTTCCCCTCTAGTTGCGTACAATGTGACAATTGTCCAAAACAGATCATTGATTTTTTTTTAAAAAGAGAGAAATGAGGATTTCGTAATATTTTTTATCAATTGTGTTGATGTAATGAACTATTACTACTGGAATATACCGCTTTAAATTAAGTTCCATTCTTGTGTTGATGCATGCTCGATAATCCAGGTAAGAAAATCAAAGAAGGTTGAATCAGTTCATCTGGATACAACGTTTATCAACAGATACATTTTGTCACTCAACTGATGCAACTAAATAACTCATCACTCAATTGATACAACTAAATACACATTGTATCCAGATGAACTGATTCAACCTTCTTTGAAGTTCCATTCTTGTGATTTCTTGTCCAAGCTAATACCCAGCTCTGCAGACTAATGACTTCTTTGGAAGTTAACTGAAGGTTTTGAACTGCTGCCTGTATGTTTTTATTTCAATCAATCAATCAATCAATCAACTAATAAATAGTGACAGGGATGGGCGCAAGTCCATTAATACTGGGATGGATTCCAGCGCTTTACCTGTGCCCCCGTCCATAGGGTTAGTGGTTGTGTCAGGAAGGGCATCCGACGTAAAATTTTTCCAAATCAAGATGCGGATTGACAAGACCATACCGGATCGGTTGAGGGTCCATACCGGATTGGTCAAGGTCCGGGTTCACAACGGCCACCATTGGCGCTATGCCTTCACAGGGTACTGATGGAAACTATAAAATCCGCTGTGGCGACCCCTGAGAAACAGGGAACAAGACGAAAGAAGAAGAATCAATCAATCAGTCAATCAATTAATCAATCACTTGATCAATCAAGTTATCAGTTGTTGACTGCATCTAGTGATATTTCAAAGTAATTACATCAACCCAGTTTATAGACAGGTTATAGTTTATAACCTTCCCTTCCCATTTGGGCTACTGTGCATTAAGAATGTAAGTACCAATATAAAACACAGGGCTTGGTTGGAAAGCATGCCTTCACAGCAACTCTTCCCCAGACAAATACATGGTCATACTTTTTGCCTCTTTGCTATTTCACTCTTCTACCTTATTTCTAGGTCAAGTCAAGTCAAGTCAATTTTATCTGCATAGCCCAATATCACAAATTACAAATTCGTGAAGTCCATAAATACACATCCTGTTAGTGTGTCAAAGACCCATGTCAACCAGAGATCATCCGTGTATGGACATTTATGCATGTTGGCACTTGTGTGCAAACTTCATCTATGACAGAGGAAGGTTGCGCAAGTATTCAAGCTGCCACTACTATGATGCTTCCCGGGTTATGCAACAAGTGTTTTGTTTTACAAACACCCAAAAGCCCCATGGGGCATGATTTTGTCCATCATTGTTTACAAAGAAAAGCACTCATTCTGTTAGGGTTTGTGGAAGACCCCAAGCGCACGACACCAGACAGAGATGGGGTTAGCCGAAAACTGGCGTACTTCATTCCTTACGCGTACAAATAGTCAAACATAGGAAGGCAATGAGCAACAAGGAAAAAACGGAAAGTCTAAGGGGGAAAAAAACTCGCGGGTAATCCAAACGGGAACACAGCAGGATACTTCCACGGGGAAACTTGGCAAGGGAAAAACATGAACCAAGGGCTGGGATGAGTTCGTAGAGAAAAGGACCATGAGAGGAGAGTAGCCCCTACTGCGGGTGCGGGGAGGTTACAACATGAACTGACAACGGGCACGTGGGAGGCCACCAAACTTAAGCCCAGCCCTGATGACTAAGCCTGGCCCTGATGAGCCGATTGGCTGCCGGCGCGGGGTGGGCAGGCCACGGCGTGGGGTGAGCGAGCCATAACAGTACCCCCCCTCCACGGGAGCCACCAGGCGACTTGCCCGGCTTGTCGGGATGGGAACGATGGAACTCAGTGAGCAGCCCAGGGTCCAGGATGAGCTGGCGGGAGCTACGTTCCTCCCGACTGTAGCCCTCCCAGTCCACCAAATACTGGAACCCCCATCCTCGGCGCCGGGCGTCCAGCAGCCGGCGGACCTTCCACTGGGGGTGCCCATCCACGATCTCAGGGGGAGGCGGAGCCGGGGCCTGAGGCATCAGAGGACTGTGGGAGACAGGCTTAACCCAAGACACATGAAACACGGGATGGGTCTTCAAGGAAGCCGGAAGCTTAAGACTCACCGCCGCGGGGCTGAGAACCTTCCTGATCTCAAAGGGCCCGACAAACCGGGGGTTCAGCTTCTTCGCGGTGGACTGAAGCGGGAGATCCTTCGAGGACAGCCACACCCTTTGGCCTGGTTGGTACGTAGGTGCTGGGGACCGGCGTCGGTTGGCTCCCCGACTGGCGCGCTCAGCTGCCCGGAGCAGAGCAGCTCTGGTCACCTCCCAGATGCGACGACACCGGTTCAGATGGGCCTGCACGGAGGGAACCACCACTTCCGACTCCTGCGCAGCAAAGAGAGGCGGCTGGTAGCCCAGGGACACCTCAAAAGGTGAGAGGCCGGTGGCAGAGCTGAACAGGGAGTTGATGGCATACTCGACCCAGGGGAGGAACCGGCTCCAGGAGCTGGGCTTCTTGGCGGCCACGCACCAGAGGGCAGACTCCACGCTCTGGTTCATCCTCTTTGTCTGTCCGTTAGTCTGTGGGTGATAGCCAGAGGAGAGACTAACAGAGGCACCCAACCCCTTACAAAAGGCCCGCCATACCTGAGAGACGAACTGGGGCCCTCGGTCCGAGATGACGTCCAGGGGAAGGCCGTGGAGACGGAACACGTGGCTCGTCAAGAGGTCCGCCGTCTCAGAAGCCGATGGGAGTCTGGGGAGAGCCACCAGGTGCACTCCCTTACTGAAGCGGTCCACCACTGTCAGGATCCCAGTGTTACCCTGGGAGGAAGGCAGTCCGGAGACAAAATCCAACGCCACATGGGACCAGAGCCGGCTTGGAGTTGGGAGGGGCTGCAACAGACCCGCGGGTGCCTGGTGAGAGGCCTTGCTGCGAGCACACACGGAGCAGGCCCCTACGAAGTCCCTGACGTCGTTCCTCATGGTGGGCCACCAGAAACGCCAAGCCAGAAAGGTGAAGGTGCGGTGGACACCCGGGTGGCAAGCAAACTGACTGGCATGGCCCCACTGGAGAACGCGGGGCCGGACTGCGTCCGGGACGAATAGGCGGCGTGGAGGGACGTGGCTCGGGGCGGGATGGGGGCGCAACGCCTGCCTGACCATGGTCTCGATGCCCCAGGTAACCACGCCAACCACCCTGGCTTCAGGAAGGATGGGAGTCGGCTCCTCTGTAGCTGGCTCCCTCCTCAGGTGTTGTCGGGACAGGGAGTCTGCCTTCGTGTTGCGGGACCCGGGGCAATAAGTCAGCGTGAAGTCAAACCTACTGAGGAAGCTGGCCCACCGTGCCTGCCGACCATTGAGGCGCTTGGTTGCCCGGATGAACGTCAAGTTCTTATGATCCGTCCAGATGGTGAACAGCTGTTCCGCCCCCTCCAGCCAATGGCGCCACTCCTCCAGAGCAGCCACCACTGCCAGCAGCTCCCGGTTCCCGACATCGTAGTTCTCCTCAGCTGCGGCCAGCCTGAACTCCACCGAGTAGTCTGTGACGCTGCCACTGCCCTGCTGGATACTGCTCAGCCGAGCACCAGGGTCCTGGCCACCGACTGGATGGTGGAAAACCTTCCGTAGTTCTGCCTCAAAGGCCTCGTAGGTGAGGCAGAAACTGGCCTTCATGGACCAGGAAGCAGTGGCCCACTGAGCTGCTCGGCCTGTGAGCAGGTTGTTCACATAAGCGACCCGGGCAGCATCAGACGTGAACATGCTGGGTTGGTGCAGGAAGACCAGCTCACACTGCATGATGAACGTGGCACAGGTCTCAAAGTCGCCATCAAACGGTCGTGGGCTGGAGAGGCAGGGCTCCCGGGGAACTGAGTTGAGCCCCACAGGGTTAACCGGGGCAGCGGGCCCAGGGGGCGGGTTACCCATGACTCCAGGGGCAGGCTGGCCCGGCGGCTGGATGGTGAGAGCCGCCGTGATGGTTTGCAACTGCTGCAGGATCTCTGCTTGTTGGCTCGCTAACGCCTCCTGCTGCCTCGTTAGGTTACCCACACAGGCCTGGAGGGGCGGGACCCGAGTCTGAAGATCTCTCACCGCGGCGGAGGCCACCTCTAGCTGCTGGGTGTGGGAGTTAGTCAGTTGGATCTGTTCGATGAGAGCCGCTCGAAGCGGGCTGGCCGGTACGCTCTCTGTGACGGCTGGGGTTGTCATGGTCAGTTCGTACTGTTAGGGTTTGTGGAAGACCCCAAGCGCACGACACCAGACAGAGATGAGGTTAGCCGAAAACTGGCGTACTTTATTCCTTACGAGTACAAATAGTCAAACATGGGAAGGCAATGAGCGACAAGGAAAAAACGGAAAGTCTAAGGGGGAAAAAAACTCGCGGGTAATCCAAACGGGAACACGGCAGGATACTTCCACGGGGAAGCTTTGCAAGGGAAAAACATGAACCAAGGGCTGGGATGAGTTCGTAGAGAAAAGGACTGTGAGAGGAGAGTAGCCGCTACTGCGGATGCGGGGAGGTTACAACACGAACTGACAACGGGCACGTGGGAGGATACCAAACTTAAGCCCAGCCCTGATGACTAAACCCGGCCCTGACGAGCCGATTGGCTGCCGGCGCGGGGTGGGCGGGCCACGGCGCGGGGTGAGCGAGCCATAACACATTCGTTTTTAAAGAATATCAGAAACTTCCAATGCCTCCTCTTGGAATATCAAAAATGAAGAACATGTTATTTCAATAGATAGATAGATAGATAGATAGATAGATAGAGGGGGGGAGAGGAAAGAGAGAGAGATGGGGGAGCGGGGAATACAGGAAGGCCACACCTCTCTCTTCACAGCATGTTGAAGCCTGTGAGAAAAGACATGCTGCCTTTATTACAGAAAGACTTAAGAGTGATCGTAGCGAGAGGACAAGAAACATAGAAGACAGGAGACAGCCCCTTTACTTGAGCCCAGCAGACGTCAGCGATAGACAGAGACGAAGACAGGCTTCTCCACACCTAGAAGACAGGGTGTTAAAAACTCTCCAGCGTCCACTGGAATACTGTTAGACTACTTGGCAAGTGAGTTACATCCATTTTACTTTTATTTTTCAATTGATGAATTCTCATTCCTATACCAATCTTATTTCTATCCCTTCTTTACAACTTATAGGCTTAACTATTCTTCTTCAAGACTTACTCACAATGTTTATTGCGAATTTTAAACTTATCTAATAGTTTTACAAATTCAATATTAAGCCACTGCAGTTTTCCGCTTGTTAATTTGATACCATAGACAACAGGGTAATATCATCACTGGCCAGTCTGAGTGAAGCGCATGAAATGTGCAAGATGGTGAATTTTCAGATTTGAAAATTAAGGCTCCCCTTTTTGTTTTTTGGGGGGATACACATGAATAAAATCAGTTCCCATACTGCTGATACCTGAGCAAGGACCTTTTCTCCCCCAGCCCCACCTCTTTTACACACACACTTCACTGCATTCCATTCTCCACTTCGGCATCTAGTACAACTTATTTTCTGCTTCCTCTCTCCATTGACACGACTTACATTTTTATTCATATTTTGTACATTTTTTACAGACTTTTTACAGTTTTGCAGGACTGAGGGGTTTGATAGTTGGTGCGGTAGCAAGATGATCATCTGACATCAATGTTGCAAAACACTAAAAAAAAAAACTGAAAGTTTATGTAGCCGGCCTGTAAAAATCTAAAAATAACCATGTTTTCCTTAACTCCTGAGAAATGGACATTATGGGAAGGCAGTGGTTTCACACTTCATTCTATCCAGTGAGCCTCTGTTGTCATATGTGGGAGTATATATAGCATTGTATATGGGCACGATGGGTTGTGGAGTTGTGGTATGGTATATAGTATAGTGTAGGGGCAATGTAGTACATAAGCAATATGGTATAATATATGGGCATAGCTTGATGATTATTCAACCATAACAAAACTGAATATACTTGTTGTGCATACATGCTTGCCTTCAATGTCCTGTTGTTGTTCCATTTATTTCTTCTGCTTTTTCCTTTTTTTGTTTATCGTTTTGCTTTCTTTTTTCATTTTTGTGTACGTGATGTCTGCAAAAGCTGTGTACGCAATATGCATAGGAACACTTGACCAATAAAGTTGATTCTGATTCTGGTATTATCTTTGCAGAAGTCTGACTTGATCTATGCTAATTCATCACCCTCCTATAAAGACTTTGTAGGAAATAAACAGCATGAATAAGTGGTGGTAAATAACATTAAAATATTCACACTTTCAGCGATGGGAGGTTATTCCTTTATCTTTAACGGGCAATGTGTGAAAAGGAAAATTAATGTTTTTCTTTATCTTTTTATGTGTTTTCCTCTTTTTCTGCCCAAATCTTTTGTCCTCTCATTTGACAACTTGAGCTAAATATTTATATGGAGGAGCCGAGTTCCACGCATAAATATATCTCTGCTTCAGAGAAACAGGTCAAAAGGGGGATTAGCTCTTCCAAACTTTGTTTTATTATTGGGCAGCAAACATCCAAAAGATCGTTTTTTTTGGCTACATCATCTAGACATGGACTGATGCCGTATGGAGGCCGAGTCCTGTTTGTCTTCCCTTCGAGCTCTTGTTTGCGCCCTCTTACCATCATCCCCCTCCCGACATACCTCTAGCCCCATTGTCACATCCACACTTAAAACTTGGACACAATTCTGTCAGCATTTTCAGTTTCGAAATTTCTCCCTGCTGGGGTCCATTTGTCATAATCATTTATTCCTCCGTGCAAAGCTGGATGCTATTTTTGGGCATTAGAACAGAAAGAGACTGGTGCCTTTGCGAGCTTTGAGACCCTATCTGCTAAATTTAACCTGCCCTGCTCAAACCTTTATCAATCTTTTCAAATACACCAATTCTTAAAAACCCGTAACACACGACTTCCAATATTACCACCCAAATCTGGCATGGACACACTCCTCAAACCTCCTCTCATGCCTAGAAGACTTATCTCAGGGACCTATAACCAAATTATATCTTTCAAAGACCATACTCTTAACAATATTAAGTGTGCCTGGGAGAAAGA
Source organism: Lampris incognitus (assembly GCF_029633865.1). NCBI lineage: Eukaryota > Metazoa > Chordata > Actinopteri > Lampriformes > Lampridae > Lampris > Lampris incognitus. Next base: position 29,511,208 of record NC_079224.1, read on the forward strand.
GTTGTGTACAGAGCTTGATGATGACTGGTGGGAGAGGGCCACTGCATGTGTCAACTCCTCTTCCTCCTATGCCCGTCTGAGTCTAATCCAGTTTCGAAGTCATTTCTCTGAAGTTAAACTTTCAAAATTTTATCCTGACGTAGATGATAAATGTGACCGCTGTGCACAATCCTCAGCTGACCTAACACACGTGTTCTGGTCATGCCCAAAATTGATAAGTTTCTGGTCCTCCTTTTTCTTTTTTTTAAAAATAATTTCTGAAGTCATTGGAGTGGAGTCCCTACCTGGTGTAGGGATTGCTATTTTTGGAGTGTTAGATTTAGTCGAAAATTTCAGTTCAATGCAGCTAAAAATGACCGCTTTCAATT